>NW_009188632.1:0-7770 GCF_000690835.1 Fulmarus glacialis
GGGGTGGGGGGCAGTGGCGTGGGGGGAACCACCCGCCCTCGCCCCCATATTTTTAAGGGGCTGTATGGCCATCCTTAGCCCTTGGTCGTCCGGCCCCAAGCCGGGCAATAACACGCTGGCTATTTGGAAATGGGGAGGAGTAGGGAATGGAGAGAGGAGAAAAAGATACGAGCAAAAAAAAGAAAGTAATTAGGAAAAGTAATAAGAAAATATAAACGTAGTAGCGGAGGATTAGTCCTAGTCATTGGAAATGCAAATGAACTCCATGCTCGCTCCCAACATCTTTTTTCTAAGCTTGTATTTCAGAAAGGATTTTTCTCTCGTTTTTTTCCCCCCTTTACCTCCTCCTCAGTGCAACAGCGCTGCTTTCTCAGCAGCATTAAATATTCTCGGAGATGAGACTGTAACCTTGTAACGCTTTTAGGTATAATATACATATTTTTTCATTTTAAATGCTAGCTCATAATGACATTGTGAAGTAGGGATCCCGAGTCAGCCTTATTATCATGGTGTCTCCTTGAGCTGAACCTCTGAGAAATGTGAAGGGGAGACCTTTTGGAATGAACAAATCCTTTAGCTGGCTATAATTATTTATTAAAATAGGCTACCGGGATAAAGGATGGGGAGGGGGAGGGAGGAGCAGCATTCCTTTCTCTGTACGTCCCTCCATGCAGATATACGTATGTGTACATACCCAGCGACCAAGTGAAGCGACTGCAATGTCCAAGCCCTGTATTTTAGAAATATAAAATAATGGATGTGCGGAAAGAAAAGATAAAACATGAACAGATCACATGTATTTTTACAAATCGAAAGGAAAATGCTGGGTCCTGACCATGGAGAGGGCATCCCAAGTGTTCAGCGCAGCTGGGGGGATTTTCATGTAAATGCCTGGTGCCAGGTTGGGAGGAATGCCATTCTGCACCTGTACCGGTGGCTCCATGTGAAAAGGAAAATAGGGGTGGGATCAATGTTTTTCCCGTTGTGTGCCTGAGTGGAGAAAGAGGAACCAGCTGGGTAAAAGTGAAAGAAAGAAGAAAAAAAAAAAAAAGAAAAAAATAACACAAAAACAAAACCAAAACAAACAAAAAAACCCTCCACAAACAAACAAAAAAAAACACAAAACAAAAAAAAGCCACCCACAAAAAAAAAACCAACACAAACCCAAGCAAACAAACAAAAAATCCAAAACAAACAAAAAACCAAACCCAAACAACAAACCTGGCTGTCATTTTATTTAATGAATTGCTTTGATTGCTGCAGATTTGTCTAACTTCATTAGTCGGCCAAACCAGCATGTGTTAGCTTTGTGCTGTTGAGTATTACAGAAGTAACGTAACCCTCTCTCTACATCTTGAGAAATTTTATAAACTTAGCAGGCTATTAAAAAAAAAATCTTTGAGGTCAACTTTCCACTTGTGCCTTTAGCTCTTGAACAAGTACTTTTATGGTTTCTTCTAATATATAGGATTTATCTGCAGCTCTGTGAAGAGCTTTTAAATTTAATCCAGCGTTGAAGTAGTAATTTGTTGCTAGCGCTTTATAACAGGCTTTTCTTTTAACTTTCCCGGGATGCGGGCTCTTTGTGCGGGCTAATCTGTGATACACAGCGCCAATCTGCTGGGGGTATCTCGGGTTCGGACCTCAGATGTCCTTAAACTACGAGGAATGAAAGTTGGTGTGTGCGTTATGATCGGAATGGTAAGATGGGAATTGCCTGGGGGGGCTGCACCCCTCGGCGGCTCGGAAAGCCCCGGCACCGTCGTGATTCCTATCGCACAGGCGTTGCGTTCGGAACTTGGTCAGGAGCTGAGCTTTTTTCACGTGTGTGCACGGAGCTGTCGCTGTACGTAATTTATAGGGGCTCCCGCAGCTTTTCTGGAAAGTCTGTCACTTGGATAATAATTTTTTAAATCAATTTTTAAATTCCTCTTACACTGGTAGTAACGTGTTTGGTTTTTTTGCCTTGAGGAGGCAGTGGTATAAGCTGTCCATGTATTTTTTTTTTTTCCAGAGAGGGGAAAAAATCATGATAATGGGAAAAAATCTTTCACCAACTGTTTATTTTAGCTGAAGTATACACAATCTTTAAAATAATTTTTAAACCGCGAGTTTCACCATTCTGCCTTACAGATGCACATCTTTCTCTTTTTTTATTAAAACCAGTATTTTTGATCCCAGATGATTAATGAATATTTTATTCCAGATACAAAAACATGTTGGGGATATGTTTGGACATAGTATAAGCATGTGAAATAATGCACAACAAATATGAAATAGTCTCTCATAAATAAAGATACCGAAGCCACAATATTAAAAATGGGAGTAGCTCTGCCCGCCTCCCTTTTATCAGGAACATTTCTGAACTAAACTGATATTACAGGAGACTTTTTGGCAGCTATGGCTTGGGCAAGAAATGTTGATTATTTACTTGAATTATGTCTGTACTTTATGTTTTTACGTCTGGGGGAAAACTGATACCTTTTATATGTTGTGTAAATTTGTTCCTGAGGCACAGCATACATCATATTTTGCTTCTCTTACAGTACTGTTAAAAACGTACGTTTGGGAGCTCCGTGCACCCAAATCTCGTCCTGGTCCCCACCGAACAGAGACAATTACCCTATGCCGTCGTCGCCGGGTCCTTCTGCCTTGTTCCTGCCGGCTACCGTTGCACAGGAGTTAATTAATTACAGACCAAACCGTACGTTTCCAAAAGGGAGAAGCGCAGCCCAGAAATGTTTTTGAGCCGTAAAGCGGGGAACTTGCAGGTACAGCAGCACATGTGGAGGTTTATAGGGATGATTTAGTGAATATGAGAACATATTTTGTGCTCCATTGTTTAGACTCAAGAAGGCATAAAATCTTTAACATCTATTTATCATGTAGCTATTTTAATGTAAACATTTGTCTATTTGGATGAAGTGTTTTCATTATTAAGCTAATTTCCACATGTTTCAGATAGACTGATGAGTTCGAAGCAGAGCACTTGCTGATGAGAAACGAAATTCTGCCTCGGCTCAGCCTGCTGTCAGATACATCTTCATTAGTTTTTGTCATTCACCGATGGCAAATGCTCTATAAATGAGATGACGATCAGGTCCGCCTTGATAACTTGCCTTATCTCATTAGTTTTCACATCAAAGTTAATCAGCAATGTGAATTGTAATTGCTGGAAGAGACAATGCAATAGATCACTCGGCCTTTTTTTTCTGTATGGCATCTTGAAACATCAGCAGGCTGGTGTGAGTAGATAGGCTCAGAAAGAAAATGATGTGGAAAGCATAATAAGCAAGCTGCTCAGAATTAATGAGCTTACCCAATAAGAAAAGAATAACCAATCAATGTGAGTTGGGCAAATATAATTTAGGAATAATTGCTTGATTGGTTGTCTATAGTAGACTGATTTGACCACACACAAGGATTAAGAATTAAGATGTCAAGGCAAAAAATAATTTGGCAGCTGAGGGCATGTAATTTTTTGTTTCCTTCCCTTTATGACTGAAAGAGATTGCTGTTTGATATGTTATTCCCCAAGAATGAAAACATTAGACATACACTGGCGTTTTTTTTTCTTTATGCTTCTTTTATAATACAAGCTCTTTCAAACCTCACTGGGGATATTTCAGTACGGGACATTAAAAATGAATAGAGAAAAAAAAAAAAACACACCCAAATGTCTTCATTTGTAAGCGTTGCATTGAAAAGAGCTGGGAGTTGGAAGGTGCTGTGCACAAAACGCTGGTTTCTGGCAAAACAACGTGCCTGGGCGTTTGCAAAGCCCAGCCGTTACTTGGGCCAAATCTGAAACGCAATTCTTGCGGTACGCACGCTTTTAATATGATTTTCCCCACAGCCATTGGCCAATTAGTAAAGAACCCTTATATTCTTCTATCTAAACTATGGGGAAGGTTCAGCCAGAAGGTAAATTTGCTTTGATCTACATTACACCTAATTGAGTCACCACCAATGTCTCTATCCCAACATCAAGAAATGTGAAAATGTTAGATTATTTCACTGGGGATTAAACCTAATTTTCGCGTGTTCTGCATTAACCTATTAGGCTGACTCATCTGCATTGCTAATATGGCTCAGGCAGCTGTCACTGCTAAAGAAAAACATGATCATGCAATCCTTGAATGAATGATTCCAGCTCTGATTAGTGTTAGTGAAGTTAGCTGAGCCCTGGTGATAAGGCAGGAAAATTCCCAGGTTGCCAATAGCTTTGAAAATTATCAGACTGTGGGCAAAAACGTACCTCGCGGCTCGCAGGCCTCCCTCCAAAGGCGACATTATTTAAGGCCGTCTTTTTCGGCTGCTTGCATAAACGTGTTTGCTGCTTTTAAGGGGCTGATGCCAGGGGTACGTATTAAAATGCTAATGGGGAACAACCTGAGCGCAGCCCGCCGTGGAAAGCGGGAGGTTTTTCCCTGCCCGGCTGCATTAGCTTTTGGGTTTAAATGGCATTTCCAGAGGGGAGCGGCGGTGGAGATGCCAGAGAGAAGGGGCTTGCGGGAGCCTCCGGCCAGCGCGGACCACCGCACCGCACCACGGCTCTGCCTCCACCAGCCCCGCTCTTTGTTCGCAGGGCGGCGGGCGCCGTTCCTCAAGCCGTTCCTTATTTCTTTCTATCCGTCAGATTTAAATAGTAAGAAAAAAAGGCAACAATGACACATCCCCTTGAGATGGGAGAAATTTAGGAAGGAGTTAGCCTCCTAGCAATAGAGCCAGGAGCCAATTTAATCCGATTAGTGCCTCCCGACAATAGATGCTCCTAACCCATTGTGGACAGAAGCTTTCACTTTATTTGTTTCTATTAGCCAAGAATCCGAGATATTGGAAAAGTGGAATCTTGCCCCATCAGATTGCTCAGACGATCAACAAAAAAACAAATTGAGGAAAATAGTCTAATGTGTCAATATTTATCTTTTGGCCCTAATTGTCTGCGGAGAGGACTTGTTGAGTGCGCAAAGTTTGCAGCTCCAGTTTATCTGTGTGCTCTTGATTCTCCCCATTGTATGGATATAGTGGCAGCTCCTCACAATGTAATGATGTTTAAGAAGGGCAGTAACTGCAGAGGCATAATAGAGGCATTTTAATGGAAAAAGACTTGCAGTTGTCGACCAAACTGCAATGCTTGATAGAAAATGTAAAAGGGCTTTAAACTGATATATGTATTTATATAAATTTACAGTTTCTTTGTGAATACACTTACTGCAGGTTTAGGCAGAGGCTCATTCCCATCGAGTTTGATAGCAAGAAACTCATTCTCAAATACTTTTGAATGCATTCTCCTCTCTCCCAGACCAAAGCCCGTCGTGGCATTGATATCATTTACTACCAGCAGCATAAATCGGCATCGCTGGTGGCTCCCCTCCCTACGTGCACATCTGTGGCATCCCTTTGATGAGGAAACGCTGTACCTGGGCTCGGTGTGGTTCTGCTGGAGGGATCTCCTCTGCCATCTGGACCAAAGCATTTCCCTCCAGGCTGGGTGAAGCCACCCCTGGCATCGGGCTTTGTGCCGATCCTCATGGACCCTCCAGAAAGCACTGACCTGCTAACGATTTCCTCCCCTCGATGACTTTTTGAGGTCTGCTAGGTATCTTGGTTTTTATTCAGCATGGCACACGAATCGGTTCGTTATAGGGCAAATGCTCCTCCAAGGCTGCTGTGAAATGTTTCACACAAATCTGCTCTGGGCTGGCAGGGGGGACTTTTTTTTTTATTATGTGACTACACTTGTAGCATCATCAAAGTAGGAAATGCAGTTGGCTTGACAAGACCTGATTTACCACAATGCTACGTTGGCCTAGTTCGCTTTGCTCTTTGTGAGAAGTGGGAAACCCCTCTTCTGAAAACCCCACGGCTGCAACGCCGTCAAACAGCCGAGGGAGGCAGGCTGTCTGGGAATGCCACACCTTCATTGTCCGTGCCTCGCAGGCAGCGAAGGGCAGGATTCGTGTCAGCTGCAGCCGTCTAGGGCGGGTGGTGGGTTTGCAAGAGCCTGGAGACAGAGACCGAGGTCTGCAGAGGGTGACCCATCCCTGCTCTGGATGGGTGGGCTCTCGGCGAGCACCCCTCTCCCGCTGGCTGCGGAGGGGTGAGCCGCCTGCTGCCCTCCAGGAGATCTTGTGATGTCATCCTTCCCAGCCCCACCCCGCCAGATCCTGCTGATGGGCACCCCTACATGTGAAATAACAACCCACCTGGCACAGGAAAAGCAATGATGTTTGAGGATTTAAAGGAAAACACTCTTCTGTACTGTGGTGGCTCACTTGTGATGCTCACACGGTATTGCTGGAGCAGAGTTTTGTAGGATTTAAAAAAAAGGATTAGGTTGTTTTATTAGATATGGTTAAAAGCGTTATAAAACCTCATTGTTCTGGCACACAACCAGCCAAAAGTCTACTTCAGGTGTCTTATTTTATAATTGTTCCCTATGAAATCTATTGCCACTTTCTCTTAAAACCTGTTCTGGCAGGCGCTTTCACGGACGGGACCTTGCCCGTGCCCTCGCCCTGGGCCTCTACAGGTCAGAGCTGCATTTCGGGGTCCCTTGGGCTGTTCCCCAAGGGTCGGCAGTGCTGGCATTAAAACACAGAGCCCCGGGCTGGGACAGAGCGATACTACTTGCAGAATGAGGAATACCACAAAAAATGGCATAATGGCATATTTAATAAATCTGAGGGGAGTAGGAGCAGAGCGATGTTGGGCACCAGGAGCCCTCCTCTGCCCTGAGGGGCGTCCCCGCGGACCCCCACCCTGGGCCGGGAGTGCTGGTCAGGGCAGCTGGACCTGGCCGTGCCCTTGGGCTCCCGGCACCAGGGACGTGCGGTGCAGACCCCTGAGCTGTGGGGTTTTACCCCAAAGTGCCGAGTTATTTGCTATATGGAAAAGTACTGGTCCTCTGAGAAGACTTGTGCCACCTGGCAAAGGTGCTAAATTGTAATTTGGGAGAGGTGTGTTTTCCTATCACGGGCTCCTCAAGTAGCTGTGGGCTAGAATTTCATCCTTTTGGCCCAAATCCTGTGAGGCAGTCATTGATTCTGCAGGAGGAGAGTGGCTTTCCCTGCAGGGGCTGGGGGCAGCTCCCCCGGGCAGAGGGGTTAGCACCCTTCCCTTCCCTCTCCTCCCTTCCCCAGGTGGGTGCTGCCCTGTGAGCAACAGCCCTGCCTGGAGAAAAAGGGTCAGGGTGAATTATTCCCCGTAGCTACCCCAGAAAAAAGCCCCAGAGGTAGGTAGTCTTATCCTAAAATGGGATTTTGTTGGTGGTTTTTTTTTTTTCTTCCTCTGTTCCGGTGATTGGCTCCAGGTGTCAACTGAGCAAACTCAGGAAAAACTGCAGTTATTCCAGAGTACGTGTCCACGTGGAGAATATTCTGGAACAGGTATTTCACTTTAAATTCATGCCCCGTCTTATTCCAGAATATTTTCCCCGTGTAGAGGCGCACTTAGCTGGGGTCTCCGCTTGCTGCCGTACTAGTGATAAGATGGATTGGCTGATCTAATAGGTCTTTTCAATCTCTGATTTTGAAAGCTAAGATTGGGAAATTAATTTCAGAAAGGTCAAAACAGAGCAAGGCTATCCTGCTGCTGTGTGATGGATCCTATTTTTTTTTTAAATCTATCTATTGAAGAAAAGGTTAGTTATTCAGCATCCTGCAAAAAAAAGAAATAAATAAACCGAGCAGAGGGAATACAAAAAGTGTATAGATCTGCTGACCCATTCGCAATCTTCAGTTAATGAAAATGCCGGGGAACGGGAGC
>NW_009188632.1:7801-8026 GCF_000690835.1 Fulmarus glacialis
GTAAGAGCCTGCGGAGCCGGGAGGCGCTGACCCCGCGGCTGCTGGAAGCCGCCCGCTCCCAGCTGGACCCCCCACCGCAGCGGGGTGCCTGCGGGGCTGCCCAAGGGGCTCAGGAGCAGGAGCCCTGCCGCCGTCGGCGCCCGGGGCTGCGGTGGCCGAAGCCTGGGAGGTCTGCTTGGTTCGCTGCGGGCTTTAAGGGCAGTCTGCAGAAATGCGGGGCAAAAC
>NW_009188632.1:8091-11684 GCF_000690835.1 Fulmarus glacialis
GTCGTGGAGAGGTTCGGGGGGCCGTGCGTATGTTAGTGGAAAGCTGGTCATGTTTTTCAGCGAGAAACAAAAAAGAAAACACAAAAGAAAAGGGGGGAAAATCGAAAACAAAGGCTTCATGTAGATATTTCCCTTCTTTTTATTTGTTTTCTTCCAATGTGCAAGCCAAACAGTAAAATTAAAAATAAATTGCTTCAGTTTTTTTAAAAACCAGGAAATCATGGAGAGAGAAAATGGGCCGCTTGGGGGGGAATCACTTCTTCATTAAAAAGAAAATCTTTATTTGTTTGCTTTTTTTTTTTCCCCGCCTCTCCACCCGGTATAGTCAGTAAACTGCTGAGCTGGCCCTTCCTCTCTGTCACTTCTGTTCTTACGGATCAATATGCACTGTTGCAATTCTTGGAAGCAGGGAGAAATTAATCGGTTTTGGTAGCCCTGATTAAAACCTTGTCCTGTCCTAACTACTCTTTGTATGTTGTGCCGTGCCTTGAGGCTCACAGGGGCGAAGCCGTTCTGGGCGCTGACATGCAGCTCCGCATCCTCGTGGGAGGAGGGTGCGGAAAAAGGTACCTGGGAAGCCGATGCCGCAAGTGAGGGGCTGTTGCAGGGTGGTCAGCGGCGTGTGACACGCTGAGGCAGCTGAAGAAGTGAAATTCAGCCATTCCAGAACTAGCGATGCACCTTTCCCTTTTTTGTTAAGGACAAGATATACCCTAAGTACTAACTTGCCTCTCCTCTGAGCAAACCCAAGGAATTCTGCTGATGGCCCTGGAGGTAGGATCCTGTCCTGAAAACCTAGCCATGGCAACATTAGTTAACACACTCATCTCAGATTTAATTCACCCTCAAACCTGTATGAGCCAATCTCACTTTAAAGTTCACTCTTTACAGACAGATATTAAACCCATATATATTTGCGGTTGTACCCATACGGTAGCATGTTTCATGTCCATTACTGAGGCGCTCCATTTCTTGCTCGTGCATTTTCCTGTTGCTTTCTGCAATCACTTATACAAAAACAATGCAGCAATACATGGGCAAAATAAACAAATATCTCCAGTTGAGGATTATGTTAACAAGTTCAGTAATAAATGACAATTATTAGTCAATATATACAAATGACTTAATTCTTTTAACGCATCAGGCAACACTGGAGATAAAGTATAACTTGGGAAATTGGTTGCATATTTCATTCTGAACAGAAGATGTGAAGAAAAATGTCAGAGCAAGCAAACACATCTGGCTCATTAACGTGATTATCTTTTCCCGGTAAAGAATCTCAAGCAGATTTGAATGGACACCCGAGCATCTCTATAAATCAGATTTAGCTCCCCACAGCAAGTGCTGGGGAAGCTGCCAGGCATCGGTTAACCTGTCCTTTGCAACGTTTCTCTCGCTGCTAATTCCAAAAACATTGGAGCGATTCACGTGTAAAGACGTTTCTATAGTCCCAAATACATCCTGCTTCCCAAACCTGACACTGGAACTAGGCATGGATTGATCTTCTGGCATCCAGTGAAAAAATAGGAATTTAAGTCGCTGTAAGTAGAAAAATAGATATTTTACTGACTTAGGATGAATGTTGGCTTAAATGGAGGAATCTCTCCTGTGGGGAGAAATGAGGGCACATACGTGCCTTATTGTATATGTGGTATAACATGGGGGTATTTGATTGATGTGGGGCGTACGCTGTTGGCTAGGGAAGGCTTCTCTTAACGCATGTTGTAGGGGTTTGCGTGTGGTCCAGAAGGCCTCCGGGGCTGGGGTTTTTTTGCTATTAATACGCACAGACGTAGATGCAGCTCAGCAGGCCTTTAGAAGGGCTTTTGTAGGGACGCGTGTGTGGTCCCTTGACGGGGAGAAGACGCTGAAGAGCCACCGGCTCCGAGAGCATCTCCCCATCCCGCAGGGACTCGCCATGCAGCGGCTTTCCCGCAGGACGCCTTGGCCCTGGGAGCTGTGGCTGGGAGAGGAAAGGGGATGCGCTTGGCATGTAACACAGCAAGGTCATTCACCTGAAAAATTATTAATGAGACTTTTTATTATCTATGATCCATATAAACGTCTTTCTCAGCAGAGGAGCATCCAGCCAAATTACGTCAATTCTCCAGGTCTGCGCACAACGCCAACGGAAGATGTTTATTTCGGTCACGAGTGATAAAACAAAAATTCGGCTCCACACTGTGGCTTAGGACTCGCTGAATTAGTCTGAAACCAGACCTGGCCTGTAAAATTTACTTTTAAAAAACTGACACCCGGAGACGTGCGCTTTCAGGTGATGTTTCCGAAGGAGAACGGTGCTCTCTTTCCCAGTGCCGCCTGTGCCCCCCACCGCCTGTCAGGAGCCCCGAGACCTGGCTCGAGAAAAGCGACCACGGGCGCTCGGAGCCGCCGGAGCGAAGGGAACGACCGTGCGGAGGGATGCGGGTGGAGGGAAGCGGCTGATGGCTGGACTGGCTGGGGATGCTCGTCTGACCCCGTCGCAGCACCCGTAACCGCAGGACTCTCCTGCCTGCGGGGGGTAATGGGATGGGGGACCCGTCAACACCCTCGCTTAATTACAGCGCGTCCTTTACCTGCAGCCTGCTCGCAAAGTTTCACTGAGCTTTGGCTGTTTGGAAAATCTCTGGGTTTCTGCGGGTGGGATGGTTTGCATAAAAAAGATTGACACGGTTATTCCTTCAACCACTTAGCTTTAAATTATCTTCTGTTTAAAAATTTTCAAGCAAAAACATTAACTCAAGCCTGGCTGAGAGGAGGTGCTCAGGTTGGAGAAAGGACACTTTTTTCACACGAATCAGAGATGTTGACTCCTTACCAGCGCGTAAGTGGGACTCATTCCTCCCTCGCTGTGGAGATGGGGCCAGGACTGCCACAAATCAGAATTTTTCCAGTGTTTGCTGTCCTTGTGCATTTTTTAAAAAGCCCTTATGTGATACAGAAGCTGAGCAGAGTTCTCGTATCTTGGGATTTGTTCCTATAACTTCCAGGGGAATTTTGCCCAAACCCTCATTTTCTTCCCTTACTAAAGCACATCCTTACCTGAGAGGATCTAGGCGTCTGACACTTAGGCTCAGAGTTACAAAGGCATTTAGGGCTTCGTATCCTTCTGGTTTTTTTCACGTGTCGTAGACTTTTGTGAATTCAATCACTGCTTAAACATAGTGTTCATGTAATAATGTGAATTTTTTATTATTTATATAACAGTTCCACATAAAATATGCCCTTGAGGCAAATTTGCGTGGGGAAATGTTGTGATTCTTGGAGCAGGGGTCCCCGAGGGTGTGGAAGGAGCAGGCAGAGCCCTTCCCCCAGGGACTGTCCTGCCTGCGTGTGTGGAGGGGACTCCTCCACCGGTGCCCCACTCTCCCCCGGGCCGCGCCGGCTGTCCCCCCTGCGCGGCACGCTGGGATCCCTTGCACGTGAGGTTCTCGCGGAGGGGAACGGGTGAGATGCCACAAATGGCGTAACTCGGTCGGGGACGAGCGCGGTGCCGCTGCCGTGGCACGTGCTGGCACGTGGCTCGAGTCGCTCCTGGGGTCCGGCCCTGAGCAGTTTGCCCGCGCAGAGGAGCCCGGCTCCGTCGCAGTCCC
>NW_009188633.1:0-1296 GCF_000690835.1 Fulmarus glacialis
GGGGTGGGGCAGGCGGTGGGAGGGAAGAGTGCACAGTGACTTAAGTGTGAAAGTAATGAAACTAAAGTATCATAAGAAAAAAATCAGCCAATTATTCCTATGAAGAATGGCTATCAACATTTCTAAGCTTCATATTGTACTCATTCTAATTCTATACTCTGGAGCCTAAACTGTTTAATCTGGTTCATTCAATACGATAGCTATGGAAGAATTCAAACCCACCCTGACTCCCAGATTACAAAGGGCTTGTTTAATGCTCAGCAAGCAACATTGCACACAAAAATAGGCTGTGGAGATCAACATTTTTACGCAAGTTCTGCGCCCTTAATTCCTTCAGTTTGACATGGGCATTATCCCCACACCTGACGCTTACTTGCAAAAGATATTTCCATGCATCCATCTGATCTTGAACATGTTGCTACAATGTGAGTCACAGGGACAAGAGAATTTAATGGAAGAAGTATATTTTGGGTAGCGGCTCTCTCAAAAGAGACATTACATTTTGAAACTCAAGTCAGGGTGGGCAGACTAAAAGGGTGAGAAAACAGGAGAGGTCCAACCCACTGCCCAAGATGCTTTGGAAATAAAGTTAATGGAAAAAAAGGATGGACAATTACTCAGAAAAATCCACAGGCAGCAAAACATTGGGAATATCAGAAATGGAAAATTGTATGGGAACAAGATACTTAACCAGACCAGCATCCCAGCCCTTATGGACTGAGAGGGAGGTGGTGAGGAGATCCCTGTCCCTACAAAGCAAAAGCAGAAACGTGTGTATGGCTTATAGGGAAAAGAGACTGCTTACAATTTTTTCTTGAACCTTCATTTGTTTTCTTCCATGTCTAAATATTAAAGCCTAACATGAGCTCTTATTTTACATTTGTCTGCTAGCTAGCAGAAGGAACCCAATGGCAATTGTGCATGCTGCTATGATTCGTGTAAGTCTACATACTCATATCTTCTAATACTTTGCATTTCACTGTTGTGAAGGACAGAAAAATCTGATATCAATATAGGAGTATTAAAAAGAAAATTTAACCCAGAACATGCTGCCATATGGAAATTTATATTGCACTTTTAAAAAAAAAATATTAAAAAGCAGAAATGTGCAATATATACTACTGAGTGATGCTCTTCATAGAATCATTTCTCAGAAATAGAAATAATATGAGACCACACATAACTGTGGTGTTGTCTGCTATTACTGAGAACATGCGCCAGTCATTTGCACCAGAGATGGAAGAAAACTATTAGATCATAGTTCACACCCTGCAGATGGAGTAAACCATCTTCTGC
>NW_009188633.1:1327-14137 GCF_000690835.1 Fulmarus glacialis
ACATATATTAAAAAGATGACATGTCATCATCTGAGATGCATCCCTAAAAGCTACCAATTACACAAAACACACCCTGAACTGATCCTAGCATATCTGTTGAAAATGTCACTGGAAATGCTGCACAGGAAAGAGACAGTTGTATTTCTAACTGTTTATAGCAGTTCTAGTACAGCATTATTACTTATAAACTTGCACACACACAAAAATAATCCTGAATTATCATTTTGTCTTTATGTTCTGTTTAGAATAAATTATATGTAAAGACAGGCCATTGCATGTTCTAAAAACGTTTCCTCAGAAAAAAATTATAAATCAGGATATTCAGCTGTCACCCCATTCAACTTGGACAAAGATAAAACAAAGAATTTGCCTCCCAGGCATAGCAATTAAGCCTGCTTTGTACTTCTAAATACAATAGAAACCAGAAAAGTGAAAAAGTTGGCCTTTAAGGACAAAGTTTATACAGACTGATTACTTTGAAATTTCTCTGTGATCTGACCAAGCCAATTTCTTGCTAGTACACCAAACGCAACAAGCACAAACCTTTCAAGAAAAGCATGTGTCTCTGAATTTTTTCAATATGGGTTAAGGGAAGGACACAAGAGCACGCACAAGATGACATATCAGAAAAGGCTGATCTGAAGAGATCCCCAGATTGCTCTCTCCCAAAATTATTCCTATTGTATCCAAAAACTATTTATTTTTCAGTTTCATCACATAAAAAAGCAGAGGTGGACTTCTATAACTTGCCAATCCCATCATTCCCAGTCATGCAAGCCAATGGCCAGACAAGCCTTTTTTTTTTTAGCAAGGTACACTTGTTAATACAATTTAATATGCAAAATTACAGTACTCCCATAGAATTAAAAAGAATTAAAAAGCTCATAACTTCTCTAAGCCAAAGGTGGCCTTATATATTTCAATACTGAGTATTATTTTAGAATTTTAACTAACACAAGACACGGGAAAAAAAGAAGGCGAAAGAAAAGAAAAATATGCTTTGTGAACTATAGGAAAGGACAGAACCTTCCCCTAAGTGCTAGAACAAGACCGGAAGAGGTGGAAAAGTAATTACTGGGAAAAGCTCACATAAATGCAATTTTGAAATTCAGAAGTTACTGCTTTTCTTTGCACTTCATAGATGTTTGGACACCAGGATGACACCAGGATCACCTTAAACAAATACAGCCGTGACATACCCTTTTGACCTTCATTGACCACTGCAGCATATGATACAGCTATCATCAAACCTGGTGGACTGGGCTTTTCAGTCAGAGCTGGGTGACTGTCCTCAGATGTACACCCTTCCTACATCACGTGAAAAGGAGTTGAGGGGAAGCAGAGGAAATCACAGGACTTCCCCTGAACAGGAAAACTTATCTCCATGTCCTGGGTCAGAAGTTATCTGGGGCCTCAGCTGCCACCGCAGTCCCACAATATGCAGAAATAGGTCTATCTTTTCCTAAAGCATGTCTTTGCCATCACCCCAGCTCTTTAAGGATGGGTCTCCAGCCCCTCATATAGGCGGTGCCTTTGGCCAGAGAGAGTGCCTTATTGATTGTACACTTAATCTGATCCCTGCTCCAAGTAGTTTATTTATTCTTTGTTATTTCTTTGTGGTTTTTTTAAAAACATATAAACAATTACAAAATAAAATGCAAAACCAACCTGTGGAGCGAGCCAGAACATGAGCCCAGATGTGCCTTTAAAAAGCTCTAACGCATTACATTAGAGCTTTAAACTTGCCTTCCTTTCTCTAGCCTGCTGAGTTTTTAATTTCTTTGCTGCAGAATGACACCAGTTGAGTAAGGAATGGAAATCAATCTAGTTGTATACAAAGCCTGACCACGAAGAGGCAATTACAATGCCCTTTGGACTGGGTTTGGGGCAGAAGTGCCTCATTTTTAAGATCTCACCAAGTCTCAGGCCTCAGGTAAAAAGTATGTGGCTCAGCCCTTGCAGGCTGTGGTGGCTGGTGCGCTTGGAGGAGAGAGGTAACACTGGTAATTTTAACTGCACATAACCACAGTGGCACCCGGGCTGGCAGCCACCCCTGGAGATGGCCCCGGACACTACGTGTCTCAAAGCAGGTCAGCTAGAGCTGCTCCTCCACAGACGAAGACTCTGCAGCCTCCTTGGCAATCAGTTCCACCCGCTCAGTAAAAGTTTTTCTTCTGTTTACGTGGAATTGCCTGCATGTCAATGTGTGGCCACTGCCTCTTGTCCTGTGCCACTGGGCACCATTGAGAATAGCCTGGCTCCATCTTCTTTACTCCCCCACCAGACAAGGACAAGATGCCCCCAAGTAGATAACAATACTGCACTGGTCCCCACCAAGCTGAAATGACTCTACACTCAGTTAAGAGCTCAGACAGACTTTAAGATGACAGACTTTGGAGACAGGCCCATAACTTCAGTGACCATTAGTGTCTCCTGTCCCAGTATTCCCAACTTGCCTCTGAATGAAGAGTAGGATACGCTCCACAAACTTCACAGGTCTACTGGTGTTTGAAATAAAATAGTTTATAGTATTCACACAACACACATTACAAAATTACTTGATACAAGAACAGAAGAGACCCAAGATTTTATTGCCTTGTCAGATGTAAAAATTTATTTATGCTATTTATCAAGTGTTTAGATTTACACAAAAGACAACACTTCAGCTTCAGGTCCAATTGTCCATCGGTAAGCCCTACATCAGAATACCCTTGACACTGCCAAGTACAATTTTTACAAGATGGCTTAGAACAGCAGAATTTCATAAATAATGGCCAACTTCACAAGTCTGAAGGTCACTACCTCATCAATATTTTTCTGCTGAGCATGACCCACAGAACAGCGGAAGTCTTAAAACCATTTTAATCCCCAAACACTATCACTACTGCACTCAGAGCATTTAAATCACATTGCTCTGCATTAGTAACACCAAACATTATAGCTAGTCTTAAAGATTTACGACATCTCCCCCTAACAAAACGCCCCCCCCTTTTTTTTTTTAATATAAGAGAACTGTGCATCAAAACAACTGCAAAATACACAATCATCCATTTGGCTTGGTTTTACAATAAAAATAACATCAGTCATCTATTTGTTAACTTCATCTCTTGTGTTGTGCTCCTTTCCCCTTCCCTCTCACTTAGGAAACTACACTAGACCAGGCAGTTTAATTGTAGCACTGAGGTAGCATATTTTAATTGAACAGAATAATAGGTCTGCTACTGTGCCTCCTCTCCTTTAAAGCACAAAAAAAATCCCCACAGTTTTTCAACTTCTTTGGAGAAGACAGGCATATAGTTCATTTCCAACAACCACTCCATTTTGAATTCAAAGCACAAAGCATCTCTGAATGGTAGATACATTATACCAGCTAGAATGAATGAGAACATATACAAGAAGAAGGAACTATGTCAGTTTTATTAGAACTATTGTTACATTTTAGCTCTATGGCACCTATTGTTCCCTATTATGAAATGCATCTTTACAGTCTCTGAAATTTAATTTCAAAGACTAGGATCCTGGAAAAGGGCTGCTGTGCCTCAATTTTGCTAAATGATTTTCACACTATCTGCAGAAAGGGTCAAATAATTGCAACAAAACCCAAAGAAATCAAACGGACCTAATATAAAAAATCAATAGGAATTAGCAACATGAGTAAATTAAAAGAATTGAAGTTAAGGCAAAAGATATAACATGCCTGAATGAACTGAGAGCACTCCCAGTTAGAGCTGGGATAGCCTTAAAAAAAAAAAAAAAAAAAAAAAAATCACTGCAAGAGTAGAAGCTTAGTTTCATAACAAATTGAGAATAACAATATCTCAGCTTTGCCATTCTGGCTAAAAGCTTGAAAAGAAAAAGCTGAAGTCAAGCTGTACCCAAGACTGCAGCCTTAACACCCAGACTGTTTACTGAAGTAACTCGTACAGACACCTGTGTATTTAGGGGTGAATAGTAAACAGTGACCCCAAAGAACTGTACTCATTTTCTGCTCTGTACACACAGCCTTGTTAAACTCTTTTGCATGGTACACGATCCTCACCCAGATCCCGGCTGGATCTTTGAATCCCCCCGCCTCTCCACCTTTCATATAGCAAAGCAAAAATTTTACTGCAGTTAAAACCCCTTGAGTCAGCTGCATGCGTAAGGGAAATTGGTTTTCAACACCTTGGAAAGCAGATTGAGAATGTAACTGGGCTGACTGCTAAATAAACCCTCATAAAAACACCTAAACAGCTGAGGGAAAATGCGTAAGTTATAATGATCAATTCAAGCTGTTTATGGAGACTTTAATGTTAATCTTTCAAGTAATCCAAGATGCACTCCAACACCTGTTATCAAAAATTTAAGGCTTTTATGAACACCCTCTTACATACAAAAGGAGTATTAAACAGAAGGAACTTGTTTACAGTAAATACAAACATCCGAAAAAATCTCTGAAACCTGTTTATACAAATACTAATAAATTCTTTAATATTTTGTACAACTAGAAGGTGCACAGATTGGCATTCAAGCGGTCAATGCTGGCAAACATCTGTCAGACAATAACATGATTTACTTGGATAACAATATAGTTTAAAATGCCATAAATTAAAAAATAATTTAGTTCACATTTTTTTCCCCAGCTTTTATGTACATCTTAGTCTTTAATGAGATCGTGTAGCCTTCTTCAGAAGCTCGAGGTCTTTCCGTCGGCTTTTGATTACTCTGGCACAGCCATACTCTTCCAGTTGTAAAGGGATATACTTTTCTATCTGAACGAGCCCATGCCCAGCAGGACCAGTAAACAGCTTAATCCAGGATGGCTTAAAGTTTCCTCTGAAGCCCAGGAAGGCCAGGCTTCCTGTGACAAAAACAGCTCAGCGTTACCGAACCAGCCAAGCCCATCCAAGCACCACACAGGACCGGCTGAGAAGGGAAGGGCGCGCTCCTCTGAAATTCTCCCCCCAGATTATCCAGGACGTTAATCCACGCTCAGCTTCACGTGCACCTCGCAAGAGAATACTGACTTGCAATTTCCCTTTTCAGTATTCAGTATTCAACACTCTGAAGCCTTAATTTGAAAACACAGCTATCAGGACAGTTATAAAACCTGCTTTCTCTGGCAGGACTTGTGCCAGGGCCCTGAACGGACGAGAGCTACCCCATGTGGCCTATAAAGTGATCATCCCTCAAAATACCAACAGCTTCTCATATCTACCTTCAAATTTTGTTAGAACAGGAAATGCTAGTCTGGCACGCGAGATTGTTTAAAAATAGATTCGCTGGGCGAGGCACAAGATACAGGCTTTGGGAAAAAAGCCTGGGGCTCTCTTTCTGTAATCCAGAGGCACAAAGGGCTGCTAGTCACTCCCCTGCTTGCAACGAGCTTCACACATCGCCCTTTGGGGCAACAGGAAGGGTCTTCTGCCCCATCTGCCGAAGGGCTGCCCACCCCCCCTCTCAACAAGGGCTGAAACACAGCAGCCCATACCAGTGCAAACTGGCAGCCATCCTCCACCAGCTGCATCCTTTTCACATACCCCGTGAGAAACCCGCCATGCCAACACAAACACACAGACCAAGGCGGTGTCAAAGAAATGTGCAAAATTTCCACCAACCGTTGCTCTGAAGGAAAGGCGGTTTGGCTGTCCCCAGGGACATTAAGGCTTCTGATAAATTATTAGGAATTGCTACATCACCTCTCGTGCTCAGTAGAACGATAGACCTGCAGCAGAAACAGTGCAGAGACAGCAGCTGTTATAAACACAAAGTTTTCTTAATATTCTGCTACGTGCTTTTACAGCTAGCTGGCCTCATAGTCCACTTGCTTAGGAGTACTCATGCTATATTATTTCATGACATGGAAAGAGTCAACCGCCTCTGAAAGCAGTACCTAGAAAAGCACACACCTAGATTTTTTTCTTTTAACTGACTTTTAAATTTAACTTCAAAATCATTGGAAAGTGTTATTTAAATATAGTTTAATATTTTGTATCAAAAAATCAAGTTTAGATATTGATCCAAAATTAGAATATTAGAATGCTGATTTTTCTGACACTAACTTTCTATCCTTCTTTAATGATAAGCCATTTTCTCCCTAGATAGGGAGAGAACAGTATGACATCTTGTCACATAGTTCTTGTCAGTGTTCTTAGGTGACCTTATTAAACAAAAAGTTATTCTTGTTTTAAGCAAAGAAGTGTTATTACATGATGTTTAGTTAAAAAAAAAAATCTTTTTGAGGTTAAAGACAGGCAACACTGGAAAATTTTAAGTGTTCAAAATTTGAGTTGCTTTGTTTTCTCAAATAAGGCTAAATTGTTAAAATGCTCCTATGTTTCTCCCTTCCCCTCAACTTAGATACACGATTTGCTCACTTTCAGTGCTCCTGTACAGACATCATTATTTAAATCCGCGTTAGAGAGCAGAGATACAGCTTACAGGACATACTGGAAATAACTGGTCATTACACGTACCTTTGTGGAATTCCAGATTTTAAATATCCACCTACACGCTTAATGTCTACTTCTGAAAACAATTTGTTTCCGGACACTGTGCCAATGCAGGCATCAACTACAACAATAAGTATACCATTATCCTTGAAGGAAAACATAGTGTCATTGACCTGAATGGGAGGAGAAGCAGAGAAAACCACCTTTGCTTTCTTTCTTAAGTTAGCACAAATTCAACAGCAATTCTAGTGCACCCAGTATTATCCACCTAGTTTAGACATAGTGGTGTACTAATTTCCTTACAAATACTTCCTTCTCCCTAGCATCTCTTCATATTCCCCCTTGAGGGGGGACTTTCAGTGGGACTTCTGAAACTGCATGGGAGCCTTCAGTCCCTGGCTTCTACATGGAGATGATACATTTCAGGTGACTTACTACCTGCCTCGGTCATCGCTCCTGCTTCGGGAAGCTAAAATTCAGATAGGGAACCACCCAGACTTCTTGGCAATATACAGTTAATCTGTCTCTGCAGCAGCCCAGTTCCAGCCCAGTTTCTTCCCTCTGAGTGCTCTTACTGCTTTGGATACAGCACACACATTCCCGTAGAAGTTTGCAGCTGCTAAGGTTATGCCACCCACGTGCCATTTGTCTGTCTAAGCAACTCAAGAGTTTTACTATTTCAACCAAGCTAACACACTGACATTGCAGAATGTAAGCCACATGCAGACTTCAGGCTTTGTGGTGCGAGGATGTCTGCAAACACTACTTCAGCATCACGTGCAAGTGTCCTTCAGCATCCGAATAGAAAAGTTGAAGTAAACTATTTTTTATACATTCACTAGGCTTATCAGGACCACATCAGAACAAATGCAGAAACCTCTTACGGATTCTGTAGTAACTGCCATTTTGAAGGAGTTTAGCAAAGCTTAATGGCTTGAATGACTCATCCCATTAACTCAATCTGTTAGCACAAAAACAATTTCAACAACATGGATTTAACTAACAAGTTTTCTGGTTTGGGGATTTTTTTCCCCACCAATAAATACATATCCATCCAGATTTCAACATGAATCTGAAGATTTTAAACTCTCCCTTACTGGTACAATTTTCTTTCCAGCAGGAAAGCATTCAAATACAAACTGGAGTTTTGGAGCCTCATTTTCTGAGGTTAAAACATCAACTTTTTGACTGCTTGTTTTTAAACTACGAACCAACACTTTTCATTCAAGTGAAGAAAAGTGAGGTTGGCATTATATAGAGCTGTGCAACTGTTGTAATACAAAACGCTAAAAAGAAAGATAGTTAGAAGAAAACCATAAAGAATACTTACAGAAATAAATGCTTGCTGACCTCTGCTTAACTCTTTTTTACCAGATGAATTAATCTGCACAAGGAGGTAGTTTTTGTGAGGATCGCTGGTGAATACCATCTGGATATCAGACGAAACACGTTAAGTATACATATCCATGTGTCTTCAACACTTCATCGTGCCAGACAATTTACCACAGACCGCCCATGCTCCAAAGCAAATGCATCCATTTGTCAGTGGCATTGCTTGTGGTACCAGCAATGCCAATAAATATCATGATGTATAGTGTAACCCATTTTATTCCTTACTTTCAGTATTTTTCTCAGCTTGTATAGCTAAAATGGATAATGCAATTTCAAGTTCATTCTAATAAGCATAGGTCCAAAAAAGAAGAGAGAAGGTTGGCCAATAGCATATACATCTCTGCAGCAAAGCTATTCTACATGGAGTACAGACAATACTGTAGTACAAGATCAGATCTACCTACGTCCCTTCTCCATAGCACTCAGAGTGAGAGGTGAAGAAGTATTTTTCGAAGAACGAAAACTGAAACCTTTGTGCTACAAGGGACTCCCTGCCTTCTGGCGTACAGGAGATTAACAACGTGACCATCGCAAACTGGTAGGTGCAGTATTCTGTGCTGAAAGACTGAAATTCTGCCTTGAAGTGAGTAGGCAGCAACACCAACTATACAGTTAATGAAAGTTTTTGCTTATTTTATTTTACCTGAGTTGTGCCGCATTTTGTACATGGTACAGTAGTTTTTACTGGCATCCGCTTTATGACGGTTGGCCCTTGGTAATACTTTGGGTAAGCTTTTGCCATGCAGTTACTGATCCCTTTTGCTGAATCTTTGGTCACAATCTTGATCCTTTCACATCCCTGAGATGAGCAATAACTGTGACCGTCCCTATTATATTTGGCTTGAAGAAATAAAAACAGTAATCTACACAAAAGGGGGAAAAAGAATCTAGATCAATTGCTGGAAAGATAGATGTTTATGTTAAACCTTAACAGCTATATTTCATGATTTTCAGAAGCAGAGAAACTACAGTATTCACTTCTGCACCATTGTTCAAACTTTTTCAAAATATTTACAGTTTACTAGAGTTAGGAAGTCTCTACTGACATATCTGAAATTCCCAACAATTAAAGGGGACATCATTATGAATGCATATGCTTTGAAAAGAACAGCCACTCCTCAAATCAGTGGCTTGCAGGAAACAAACCAAACTGCAGAGCATAGATGTTTTCTTTGATCACCGATCTTTGCAAATACCCAGCAGTAACTGTTTGGATATTCAGCTTTACCCGCCAGCACTGGACAATGTAATTGTACTGTTGCAAATGCCTGGAAATGCAATTTAGGGGGTAGTGGTCATTAATGTTCACAGTACACAGAGACTGGTAATTCTTCTATTATATATTTGACTGTTATCACTGTAGCTCTTAGACAAAAGAAACGTAAATGTCTTTTCAAAAGCTACATTTATCTGCATATTTACTACAGACAAAGTAGCAGATAAGGGAACAAAATAAATAAGAGAACAAATTACAAATTAAAGATCAACATTTGCAAAACACACGTGATGTATGTAAGACTTATTTTACTCAAAGCTGACCATATTTTAAACCTCTCAGAAGGATCTCAGTGGCTTCTGCCAGAAGTACTTTTGAAAGAGAGACTAAGACTTTTAAGTCTTTTAAGACTTCGAGAAGGCTGAAAACGGATTAGGATTTTCAGAAATACATTCTTAAAATGTTCTTGGAACAGAAAACTTCTTGGAAATTTCTAGAATTTTCAGTTTAACAAGA
Organism: Fulmarus glacialis; assembly: GCF_000690835.1. Lineage (NCBI taxonomy): Eukaryota > Metazoa > Chordata > Aves > Procellariiformes > Procellariidae > Fulmarus > Fulmarus glacialis. The sequence goes on from NW_009188633.1 coordinate 10,883, forward strand.
AGGCACAAATTTTCTTTGAAGACTGAGAAGTTACTTCCCAAAAGACACTGCTCTGCAGCATGCCAGATACCACATTTTCCCCAGGCATGGGGTAGGAAATATCTGTGGCAACTGTGGTGCTCTTGGAAAAGTATTTCAATGACAATCACTGTCTTTTGGAGATTCAAAGTCACATAAAGTATTGTTTCAAATAGGCTTTGGGCTCCTTCGCAACAGCTTTCCTCTTATGCAGGTGTCTCAATCAGTTGCTTTTAACACTATCAACTGGACATCTTAAGGTTAAACAACATCTTCCAATAGGGTCAAGTTACAAGGAGTTACCCAGTACTGTTGTCAAAGTAATACTTCTTGTCTGATCGATTCTTTTCGAGCTCCGTCATTGAAGATACAGGCATGTAGCGCTCTACCTTGCTTGACAGAGCGGGCGACCGCCTTTGAAAGGTCTCCAATACTATAACAAAATCTGTATTTGGTTGATAACAAAGACCAACACGAATCCAGTCATTCCTGAAAACAAAATAAAATGTATGATTCAGCGTAGAAACAGTTTAGATGACAATATGCAGCAAACATATCACTCAAAAAACAAGTAACAGGAACACAAAAAGCTCCCAAACCCTCAACCAGAAGATCTTTCTTCCCCTCTCTACACAAAGTGTTTCACTAAGTGTTACAGTAACTTTGACACTCTCAGGATATATATGATTTTATACTTTAGACATCTAATAAGTTTATCTGACAACAAAACCAAGTATGCTAAACTATTCAACTCCAGTTTTCTGCTCAACTTCACTATTTGCACATTTTCTTCTCCAAAGGATTTTCCTTAAAGACACAGTACTGGACAAAAGCTTAACTTTAGGTGCAGGTCTGCTGCTTAATCTCTTGCTTTTCATACTTTAGTATTTGTAATTATGAAAAAAACCCAAACAATCCAAGATCCAGCCTTACTAATGGTTGCACTCTCATGCATGCTAATTCTGAAGGACGTTACTTCAGTATTCCCTTATCGATCAATGTCATGAAAGAAAGTAAACATACTTGTTGAAGTTAATGAGATAAAGATAGGTGACGTTTGGAGCTTTCCCATTCCAATGGATTGTGTAGCCCTTTTGGAGCATCACTACTGGCTGGTATTGTTGAAAGACAGCTCTCTGATTAATACCTCGAAGAACCATGGGATTGGCTGGGTACTCATCTCGTACTATAGTCATGGAAAGATTCTGTCCATTCCAGGTTTGTACATAAACCTGTATGATATTAAGGAGGATGAAAAGAGAGAGGAAAGATTTGGACACTGTGCAAAAGGAAATGAAATAGTAAAGAATAATCAGTACGTTATTAGCCAAAATGCTACAATTTGATGTTCTGAGTTATGTAATATACAAACATCTCCTGAAGAAGAGCACTATTTGAAAAACTATTGTAGATTTTGCCCATTTTACAGACAAAAAAAAGGGAAGGAGGGGAAAAAAAAATATATAGGATCAGCTATGGTACTTGGTCAAACTCATATAGAACAGGAACCAGAATGGGAATCAAACCTACGTGAAATTTGTATTCAGAAGGTGGTATTTAACATCTTCATTAAAAAAAAAAAAAAAAAAGGAAAAAAAAAAGAGAGAGAGAGAAATAAAAAGCCCTTTAAAACCCACTGTGTGAAAAAAAGACAGACAGAACTCCAGTGGAAGAAAACACCTCCAGTACAAAAATGTTTTAGCAGATAGGGCTGCAACATAGAACTCCTGGCATGCATACACATTTGGTTTTACCTTGCAGCATCTAATACTGTACTCCCAGTTTGTGTGCTGAAGGGAACATGGTATACACAATTGGTTGAAAAGTGTAATATGCATAAAAGTATTTTTAAAACGTCAAAGAATTTTGATATCCAAAGATAGGTGATTTTGTAGTTCTTATACTCCCACTGCCCCCACAAGTTGTTCATATTGTAGATTTGCCCCAAACAGAAAGCTACAAGGGTACTAGCCTGTGCATAGGTCCCACTGCAAACCACTCCACTCCATTCTGTAATATTGATGCATTTGGGATGTTGAATCAAGTAGTTATCCATTCTGCCCACATAGGCATCCTTGTAGTCAGTCACTGAACCATCTAGATCATGGAATATTGAGTTCTTGTCACCATCCAGATCACCTTCTTCAAACCAGGGACCAGGTTTTCCAAAGAAGGCTTTCAAAGAAACCTGGCAACAACAATTAAAATATTTATTTTTTTCCCCAGGCGAAGCACAGACTAAAACTTACACACCTGCAGAAACACAGGAATTTGACAAAGTTGATTAAAGACTTTATTGCAAGAACAGTGGAATCTTGCAAAACAGACATTTTGATTTTTAGTAATAGGCTCAGGCCACTCTTGCTTCTGAACAGTGTTAATATTTGCAACTGAAAATTCATTACTATACCAAACCTTACAAAAAAATCTCCTTTCAGCTTTACCATTAGCCATGAAAGACATCATTATTGCAACATATCCTACATCTCTTGGTATTATTTTTTGCTCGGGAGACAAAGGATACACCTTGGGTGACTTCCAACCAAGACAGAAATGGAGTATGGAAAAGATGACTTAGAGCCCTTGAATGTTTAGTTTAAATACAGCAAGAAGAAAAGAAAGCCATTTGCAAGAATAAAATAAAACTTGTAAGAAACTTACATTCGGACCAAACTTCACAAGAGAAATATTGTTTTTTGGTGTCATCTGCCATGGATTTTTCATCAAGAATCCAACCGCGCTGGTAAATCTGTCTGGAGTTGGCACAAAGTTTTTGAATGTGCACTTGGTAAGGTGAATGGGTCCATCATAAATTTGAAAGCCTCTGATTGGAAACGTCCTGTTAATGCAAGCAAATATTTAGAGAATCCTAGAACAAAACCCATGATAAGCCTGAATCTGTGTCATAAATACACTTCCTCTCAGAGGAATCAAGAAAGCAACATTAAGAGAATGACTTGCAAGTTAGATCTTAGTAAAGGAAATCTTGTTTCTGCACTTACCTAATGAGTCAAAAAATTCCCCACTCTTTTGAATTTTCCTGTTAGAAGAGCTATCACTGTCCATTCACAAATGTGCCCTTTTCCCAATATGGGAAATACAGCAGGAGAATAATACCACCTGCTCTTTGATTGATCATGGCAACTGGGAGAGGTACCCGTAGACTGGAGGAAAGCAAATGTAACTTCTAACTTCAAGAAGGAACACCGAAGTCTTAAAGGCACAGGAGCAGGCTGT
>NW_009188634.1:0-2711 GCF_000690835.1 Fulmarus glacialis
ATGGCATGGCATGGCATGGCACGGCATTGCACGGTGCTGCGCTGCGTGCACTGCATTGCACGGCACTACATTGCACGGCACTGCACTGCACGGCACTGCACTGCCCTGCCCTTGAACTGCAGTGCCCCTGCGCTGCCCTGCTGCTGCATTCAGCAATGACAGTATGGAAATGAGCCCCCGGGAAATGCCTCCCCTCTCTTCCCCGGTTTCCCTCTGCCAGAGGTCTGAAGTGTGCGAGAACTGAGCCAGCTCTCGAAGCCACAGGACCTTCAGAGAGCAAGTCAGACCTATGCTTTGGGGTCACAGCTTCAGGTTTCGCTCAGTAATCACAAGGGCTGCAGGCTTGTTAGCAAAAGAACAAAGGAAGGGTTTTCATCCTTCTGTGGTCACCCGTTGCTGAGCCCTGGGATGTTGTGGGAAGCAGCAAACACTGGTGGACATGTGAGAAAAATCACAAGAGCTGTCGATACTGGAAGTAAAAGCAAAGAAAACTGAAAGAAGGGAACACACAGGGACAAGCAGCTGTGCAGACGCCATCTCTCTTCTAACCACTGTTAGAATCAGAGCATCCCCCCAAAAGGGAGATGTGCCGGGCAGCGTCCAACTACCGCCCTCCTCCTGCCGCTCTATGTTTTCTCACCATTAGAGCAGTGCAATTAATGCAGAAAATGTTTCCACTCATCTTCATTTGCTTGTCTGAGGGGTTTTCCCAGGCTTTCGCTTGCCCTGTGCGAGCTTGCTTACTGGCATGTGGCCGCAGCAGCCCTGCTTGCAGGCATTGGCCTCCTCCTTGTCTCCGGCAGCCCCTCGGGGTCGTACGTTCAGCCACAGCCCTGCACTGATGTTTGGACTTTGAGCGTCGCTGACTACACAAGGAGCAATCGGTCCTGGGGGATGCTGGCCATGGGCAGGTGAGATGCACCCCGGGCACCTCCTGCAACCACCTGGGCACAAGGCAGTGATGAGCTGAAGCTCCTCGTTGCCCACCGTTGCTCTGCAGAGTTCTGGCGTAGGCAGCGCGAATGCTGGAGTGTGTGTGGTGAGGTGGGTGGGGGTGCCCCCAGGGAAAGCACTGAGCTCCAGCAGGTGCCATGGACAAGGCGGGAGGATGTGGGCTGCTGTGAAAGTGCTCTGAGGCCTCTGGGCGGCCAAACAAGTGGCATCTGTGGACACCAACAAGGTCAGGCCATGCACAAATATGCTGCCAGCCCCAACACAGTTATTCTGGGGGCTCAGGACCTGCTCCAGCTGGTCAAGCAAGGCAGGGGTTGGCTGCACCCTCCTGCTGCAGTCCCCATGGTGGCAGTGGGACAGGGATGCTCAGCCCCTGCTGCTTGCCAGGCACTGGGGAATGGGAAGCACTCTCCGGACAGGAATTGTTTCCAATAGGCTGAACCTGCTCCCATTGCTGTCTTTTTCCCCTCTCCACTGCGCAACTCAGCGGGGTCCCCATGAGAATGTCACTAGGACCGTGACACCGGGACCCAGAGATGACACAGGGGTCCAGGGATGACCGAACAATCTCCGCTTAGCTGTGACTTAATGGACCAAAACCTCACTCCCCACATTTACAGCGTTTTGTGCTTCCCGTAGGCTGGATCTCACCATGCAAACAGGCCAGGGCTTGCCGGGAGCAGTGACCGCTGCCAGCCCAGTGTGCTGCAGCCGCTGTGCGAGTGGGTAGCGCCTGCGCAGCGGGAGAGCGGCTGGCGTTACGTGTCATCCTCCCGCCACGCACCAGCAACCCCCAAGAAATAGCTGGCTTTGAACTGGTGGATTTTGGATGGGAGCTGAATCATCTGCTTAGATGCATCCTTTTGAGAGGGAAATGGCTTTGTCATCTGTGTCCAGCCTCTGATCTCCTGGCTTTGCCACCATTTCTCCAGCATTATAGACTATGCACAGACACACACGTATACACACACACAAGCCAGCAGACAAGATGCCCAGCGCAGGAGACACAGCCCGGGGTGAGCCAGGGTGCTGTTCCCTGACCTGTTGCAGCTTGCAGAGACATGATCCATTATTTGTATGGCTCTGCTCAGAGGTAAAAGCATCCATAATTGCTTTTCAGCAGAGATCTGGAATGTGCTGTGAAAGATTATGTTCCCCCAGCAGCCCAAGCCATCAGTGCTGGGAGATGTCCCCGTGAATCAGTGTCTGTGGTATGTTTGGAGAGCTCATCCCTCCCTGCAGGGCTGGTTACACAGCCCAGGGAGGTGACAGCCTCCAGCCTGCACCTCCATGCACCCCAGCGCAGCTGCAGCCCTGTTGTTTGGAGAAGGTGAGTCCCTCTGTACCCAGATAACTGAAGCTTCACCCTTAACCAGCAGAATTTGGCATAGCTCAGCTGATGTTGAGCTCCCCTGTCAGCTCCCCTGTGCAGTGTGAGCAGCAGGAACATCCCGCCGCAGCGGCACCAGGCTGGGGCTGTGCCAGCAGATACCCTGCCTCTGGGGCTGGCATGGGGCTGCGGGATGCTGCTCTCATGGGAGCAATGCTCTGCACCAGGGCATGGTGCTGCCAGCTGGGTCTAGGTGCTGCAGGACACCCCCCAGCACCCAAGGGAGTCCTGGACCCCCTGATGTCTTGACTCGATTTTCCCACATAAGTCCCCTTGCTGCTGACAGGACCGATCGCCCATGTAAAATTGCTCATCTCCATCTTTGCAGGTTTGAGCTGCAAACGCAGGTTTCGGAGCCGAAGGAAGA
>NW_009188634.1:2739-38920 GCF_000690835.1 Fulmarus glacialis
CTAATCCATCAATCCCAGAAGAAAGTTCTAATACAGGCGGGGATGTCCTCGTCATGGCCATTTAACTTTCTGGGACATCAACTACAAGATCTAAAGCTAACAGTGAGTGGCAGTCATTTCCCAACGAACACGTCTCCTGTCTGCGGATTGAAAACACACACCCGAGCATCCCCCGGTCTCGAATTCTTGTTTAAGTGCTCCTGGCATCTCCTTCCTTTCAGCACTCGCTTCAGCTGGTAATGTTTTTCTTTCTTTTTTTAGCATGTTCCTCTTGGGAGGCTCCAAGCTCTGGGCTGGGACCCGAGAACGCCGTGTTTGGAGAGCCTGATTATGCACTGGGGAGATGAAGGATAATGTGGCTTGGGAAGAGTCTGGCCGAAAGCTCAGGGATTGGGTCCAAGCCCCTTTGTGGTGCTCCGCTCCGTGCAGTAAACGTATTCTTGGAGACGGGTGTCAGAGGCACTGAAGGAGGGAGATGAAGGCGGGAGCGTGGTGGGTCCGGCTGCCGGAGGGCTTCAGTGGGCTCCCAGCGATGCACGAGTGGATGGGGAAGAAACTTCTGATCCGCAGTATCAGTCCCTTGTGTCAGCTCTCCAAACGCAGGCAGAAAAGCTCGAGAGGGGTTGAGCAGCTTTGCATTTCGATTTCCCTTTTTCACATTGTTTTGAGTACAAATAAAGACCGAGGACTTCAATCCCTCTGGATGCCTCTCTCCCCCGCGGCTCTGCCAGCCCCCGGCCGCGGGGCAGGGGAGGGGGCAGAGGGTAAATGGGGGCTGGAGCACTCAGGGAGGTGCTGGGCAGCCCCTCAGCGGGTGACTCCTGCGCTCGCTGGTCTGTGCCCCTGCACCCACCGGCCCGTCCCCTGCAGAGCGGAAACCCGGAGGCAGGGGGTCCTCCAGCCACGGACTTCGGGGCGGGATGGCGGTTTTGGCCCGCCCCAGGGCCTGCGGGGCGGGATGGCGGTTTTGGTGCGGCTGTAAGGGAACAAAGAGCAGCCGCACGTGGCAACTCCCAGCTCAGCTGCCTACTGGGGTTTGAAAGACCACATGTGGGAGTTTGTTTTAAACGCAGTCGAAAGACTTATCAGTCCTATCCCCTGTCCTTACCCTGGGACCCTTCAGCAGTCCTTATTTCCACATTTCAGACACTGAGCTGAATTAAATCTGGTCTCTTCCATGTGCTGACCCAGACAAGCCCCAGGGGAAGGACTCTATGGGGGTGAGGATGGGGCAGCCTGGAGCCAGCCCCTCCCGCTGCCCACGGCATCCCTGGCCAGGAGGGAGTGTGGTGCTGCTGCTGGTCCAGGAGAAATCACCAGACTCCCGATGTCCCCAAAAGCAGGCTGCACCCCAGGAGGCTCCGCTTCGGTGGGCTCCTGCCAGCTCTCTCCTGTGCTGAGACCAGGAGGGAGGAAGAAATGGGAAGGGAAAACAGCAGCCAGAAAGGAAAAAGTGAAAGAAGGGATGAGGTGAATCAGGGTAACAGCTGCATCTCCATTAATGAATATTATACATCTCTCCGTGACCTCAGCTGCAGGGACATGATTTAAAGGCCTCGGTTAGAAAAGTGAGCAGGAAATGAAGCAATGCTCCAAGATATGGTATCTTTGGAGAAATAGCTGGAGGAGAAGGGTGACCAGAGGGTATGCCATTATTTGCCAATATTTTCTTCCCAGGCCCAAATGACACCGCTGTTTTGCTAAGGCAGAGCCTTGTGCTCTGAAAGCGTCCGACTGGCTCCAAGGACCCCCATGAGCTGGCAACCATGGTCCAGATAAGAGCCAGATGGAGATGGTGAGAGCTGTTGCGCAGGTTCAAATCATCCCAAACATGCCGTGAAAGGACCCAGGTCAAGTAAGGCAGTGGTCTAAACATTTGTGTCATTTTGTCCCTCTTGTGTCCAGGAGCTCACGGAGAAGGGTTGGGGACCTGCTTGGACAAATCTGTCTCCTACTACATGGAGGGAGTTTGCACCATGGGACTGGGGCTCTTCTGAGCCCTTGGATGCTGCATGGCTCTGGGGGCACTGGGGCTGTGGGACGGTTTAACCCACAGCCCACTGCTGATGGCATGTAGGAAACAGGTCCTGGAGCAGGCGCAGGAGGATCAATGCTGCTTAATCGTGGCTTTTTTTTCCGGGGATGCTCAAATAGCTCAATTCCTAGGGGCCAGATTCCTATGGCTGCTGAACTTCTCATCCCAGTCTCCCTCCCCAGGACTCCTCGCGTAAACCACCACGAGCCGGCCCGCCAGGCGCCCTGACAGGCCGAGATGTGAGATTCCCCATGCCGCCCCTCCGGGCAGCCAGGAATCCACGTTTGCATTCCACCAGCGTCCTTCAGCTCCCCACACCCAGGCGCCAAAACAAGGAGATTTCTGCAAATATTAACATTTCTGGCTGCCGCTTGTTTGCCTGTTTATTCTGAGCTATGCATGAAACCTCTCTGAGACTCCACACACAGCACAGGGCTTGGACAAACAGCCTTGTCCTCTCAGCTTTCCCCACGATGGGTCATGCCTCAGCTCCCCAGCCAGCCCGCTGCCTGGTCCCCGGGTGAAGGACGCCCCGGAACGCTCCTCTGCTGCACTTGGATGCCTGGTTCATGGTGAGGCTGCCCAGCATTCACAGATGTGTCGAGCTGCCTCTGCAGGGCCTGAAACATCTGGATTGGGGTGTTTTTTTGAGGTTTCTGACCTCAGCTCCATACAGCAGGGATGTGGGAAAGGTCGTCGTGAGTTCATCCTACAAAAATGGGCTGGACAGGCTTGGCCGCTCAAGGACTTTTGTGGCTTGTCATCCATATTCCACGGTCAGAACACAGTAGCCATGAAATCCAGCCCTGTGGTCACATCACAACCCCAGATTGCTTTCCCCTGGCTGGTGTGAGGCTGTTTGCTGTATTCATTACTTGCATTAAAGATGGTCGCAGAGCCCAGTTCTCTGCAGCACCCCCTAATGTCACATATGAAAATCTTCAGCCCGTTCAGTGGAGATGGAGAAAATTAATTTACCATCATGCAGCCCTCAAAAGCCAAGGGATGTTTCTGTAGAAGACCCTGCAAGAAGAAGAAAATCTCTCAGTGCAGCATTTCCTGCAAAGCACAAGTTACTGGGCATAAATGTTCCCCCTTGCTATTTTCCTTGGGCTTTGCTATCCGAGAAAGATGCAGATGTGCTCCAAAATCTCACTCATTTTGGAGAAACTTAGACTCATCACCGCCTGCAGCTCGGCAGCCTCAGCCTGGAGGCACCCTCCTGTGACCCCAGGCAGGATTTAAAAGCAGCTCTTGGCACCTGGCTCTACCTTTCCCCCTTCCGTTTTCTTACTGCCACACAGTGAAAGCTGGAGCCTGAGCATTACCAAAGTGGTCGCCAGAAACAGAATGAAAGAAATTCAGTTGTCATTGAGCGAAATAACCGTCTCCTTTAAGGAAAATAATTAAAGTGGCTATATCTTTGTAAAAAAATCAAAAGATTCAAAGTCTCAAAAAGATGCTCCTTCTGGAGCTGTTGCCATAACAATGAATGTTTGCAAAGGATGCGATGGGGGGGAGCGGGGAGAGACGTGCCCTCTGTAAGCACAAGGTGCCACGCCCAGCCATGCAGGCGATGGCCGCAGGCGATGCCGAGGACGAGGGGCAGGCCAGCCGAGGAGGAGGGATGCGCGGGCATGATGCTGGTGATGGGCAGGAGTATGGGAGGAGTCGTCCTTTGGCCCCAAGGAGGGAAGGATGGATGGTCAAACCGGCACGGTCCTGGGAATACTGCACAAATCTTCTGGCCCGTTCCCGGTGTCTGTACCAGCGCGGCTGCGGCAGCACTCGGTCGGGCAGCTCGCTGCCACCCAAGCCCTGTGCCGGAGCTGTCCCGCACAGCCCCGGGGCCAGGGCCACCGCAGGAGGCAGCCAGGCTGAAGCCAGGCCAGAGGCAGGCGGTGGCCTTCGGGAGGCTGCGCCTTCTGCCTCCAGTTTTGACAGCACGGTAAACACCGAGAGTGATAGTCTTACACAGGGATGAATTGATCTTTTTCAGAGCCCTGCTCTTTGCTCCCCATTCAAAGTTCACACACTGATTTATTTGTAAAAGGAGCTAGGCAGGCTCCTTCCCCCTCCTTTTCCAGGGGAATAAGCTGGGGCGCTGGCTTGCCCAGGACAGCTGTCAAAACAGGGAATAGCCCACCCCGGAGACAAGGCGCCAGGGCCCCCGCCACCTTTCCCTTTCTCCGGCTACCAGGGCTGGCTGCACTCCTCCACTTCGCTCTGCAAAATGACGATGCACGCCGCTCTGGCTCTCAAAGCAGGGTGTCACGGGCGGCTGCGCGCCTTCTTCCCAGAGCAAATGTCACCCTGAAGGAATGTAGTTTTCCCTGTGGGAAGCTGAGCACCACATGCTGCAGCATTTGGAAGCCTTAGTGCTCACAGAGGTAATGCCGTGCAAAGCTGTATTTCCCCTGGCACCTTAAATACCTTTAATGCCTGGGGAGAAATAAGTCTCTTCTCCCTCCAGCATGAAATGGCTTTCGAAGTGGATTTGCAGGCTCCAGACTCACCTCCCTCATGTGTCTGGTCTGAGCTCTTCAGTGGAGGCAGAGAGGAAACGCTGCTCCTCAAGTAATAAATTGCAGGCACACGCTCCCCTGAGCAGTTGTTTGGAAAGTGTCCCACATGCCTCGTGCCAAATTTGCTGGCCAGGGAAGCTCAGTGGTATTAGCATGTTCCAGTTAATTAGGGTTGTGAGCCGTCCTTTTCATCGCCTGGAAGAGCTGAAAGAAGGACAAACCCAGAGCACTGCCTTTATAAGGCTTTGTGCTTTCCAGCACAGTCCCCGCTCAGCTTGTGCGTGCTCCGCTCATACCCCGGGGATGCTGCTCCTTCTCCTGGGGGACTCGGTGTCATACCTATCTCTCAGTGTCAGACAGTGGCTTTTGAGTCACGTTTCTGGGGAACACAGAGCCAAATGGATTCCCAGCCAAATCCCTGGGTCGATATCAGGAGTGGATCTGGCCCCCCTGCCCCGGTGTGAAGAGCCGCCAGCAGCGCCGGCGCGCACCGACACTGCCGCCAGCCCAGCACCGCAGAGCTGAGCACAGTGCGGATAAGCTGCTCCTTGCTGACAGCTAATGTGGGTCCCCACAGGACTAGAAAAGATGGAGCGAGGTAGCGAAGCAGCAAATGCGATCCTGCTGCCTCTACGGTGGTGCTGAGCAGCGGAGCTCGGCTCCTGGCAACCTGGTGCCTTTCGGCAGCACCAAGCCCATAGAAAACACATCATGCCCTCGGTTTTTCCCAGGCACTTGCATTGCCTTGTCTTGACACTTAGGTAGAGTCTACGCTGGGGCTGCCATCAGCCCATCCAGCTCTGCCTGCTCCTGCTGCCACAACCCAGCGTTTGTAGCACTTTTGTCATCCCAGGAGCAACAGACTGACCACAGATTTGCAACTTCATCATGGGACTACGAAGCAGGAGTATCCAGCCTGGGAGAGCAAAACCCTGATTGCAGCACACGCTGCCTAAATGACATGGGCAACTCAGAAATCCCACGGGGTAAAAGCGTCACCCCTCAGCTGTCCTGGCAAGGCTGCCACGACCGCACAGCCCAGCACCCAGTCCCCTGCAGTGCACATAGCCCACTGCTCCCCGTGTGGGTGTGTGCCGGTATAAAGCATTTTTATCACCTCTTTTACACACAGGGAATTGAGACTCATCAAGTGATTTGCCCAAAGGCAGACAGGGAGTCTGTGACAGACCGGGAAACACGCTCCTACCCAAAAACTCAGCCAGATTTCTAGTTTATCCGGACAGCTCCTGGTGTTCAATGTATGATGTTTTTGCAATCCCGGCTCTGAAGAGCTTATCTGACTGCAATCATCCCTTCTGCAGAAGCTGTTTTCTAGCTGGCTTGGTACACAAACAACAAGCAACAACCCTCTAACAAATTAGCAAAGCTTTGAGTGCAGTGACTTGCAGAAGCGGCAGCTAAATGCAGGGGCCGGTTCTGGGCTCAGAGGCGCTGGTGTCTGACCAGAGCAGCCCTGCCGAGCTGGCCCGAGTCCTTCTGCCCTGACGTGAGGATGATCAAGGGATTTTGCATGTGGAGGGAGGTCCAGGCGTGGGAAGGGAGTGGAAGGGGTAAACCCTCCTCGGTGTTAATCAGCTTAACCAAATGAGCCCTGTGGGTTTGCCCCAGCTGGAGCCCTGTCCCTATCTGCTCCCAGCTCTGCCAGGAGCTGAAGCGTGGTGATGTGTGTCCTCTTTGGTAGGACACAAACCCCGTTAATCTCTTTCCATACGATCTCCTCTTCCCCGGCTCACTGACCCTCGTCCTGAAGACACTCAACAGCCCCGTCTTCTGTCTGCCCTGAAGGAGAGCAGAGTTGCGGCAGTCCCAGGCCAACCCACAAGGCTCGTCTCTCCTCCTGCTTCTCCGGTGCCTCTCATTGTGGTATCAGATCGTTCCAGGTGTTTCAGCAAAACCTTGTCCCTGATGCTATCTCTGCTCCTCCACTAATTCCAGAAATGTTCATATGGGGACAAAAAGCAGTTACGAAATGAGAACCTGCTTTCAAATTCAGAGAGGGTGCAGACAGCTTTCTATCCTCCCTCCCACCTCTGAGCAGCTTTGTGGCTAATTTAGTTCCCAAATGCATCACAGACTCCCAAATCCACTGCATCCGTGAACTCCAGGGCTCAAATGGAAAAGTGGCTTTTGTGTTACCACAACATGCTGATGCTTCTGAGGCTGCTCAGCAAAACACAGGCTTGGCACCGCAGGAAGGAGCAGTGGAAATATTTTGGTTACACGCAGGTGGAATTAAACAGATGTTTGAAAAATGAAAAGCTGCTTTTTTAAGTATGTCAGTGTTGCTGCTCCAGATGAAGCACGATGAACTGGAGCACCTGGAAGCCTTGGTAACAGATTTCTTAGAGATTTCACCCAGGGAGCGATCAAATAATATGCCTTTCTTTTATGACAGAAGTTAAGCTACAGAGTATGGCTTACAGCTGCAAGGTGTTCAGACGGAGGACCTGCCTGCTCTCTGAGGCAGAGCAGATTATGGGCCGATGAAAATGCAGCCCTCTCCTCTGCCCCATTTCTCAGCTTTTTGACATCACTTTTGCTCCCTGAAGCATAAAATTCACTGTTGTATTCTCAGAAGAGCAGGTGAGCAGACTCGCTTTTGCCTGATCAAAACCCAACTACTGGGAAAGGCTTTTGGGCTGCAAAGATCCTTTGAACGATCCCATTGTGTTTGAAAGGTCACGAGGCTCCCGGCACACCCGTGCAGGTGTTTGTGTGTACCCAGCCTATGTGTGCAAATATCCCAGGGTTTGAGGGTCCTGGCACCTCTGCTCGGGGCTGTGGAGCCTTCCACACCCTGGGACGATGCAAGGGACCATCCTTGTACTTCCCCATCCTCGTGCTTCAGGGTGTACGTGCTGGTTGAGGCTGGGAAGACCCTCAGATGCTTTGGGATCCGTTAGCTGCATGGAGAGGTCTTTTTGCATCTTGGCGTTCAGGCTGCCACAGACAGCCGGTGCCACACCTGCTCCTCTCGCCCCGCCAAGAGGGCGAGGGGCTTTGGCACAGCAGACCCCGGGTGTCCCTTAGCTGCCGAGAAGCTGGGGGCCGGGCAGCATCAGGGCTACGCTGCAGGCACTCACCGCCGGCAGTAATTATGTGGTAGCTGGGTGAGATTAGGCAGGCTGGCAGGCAGCCCGTGTCTGCGGTGCTGTGAGAAGAGCTTGGCTCCCAGGGAGAGGGCTGGGGAGCGCGGAGGGAGCGGGGGCCAAACCTCGGCTCGGTGGCTGCAGCTGGACTGACACCCCAGGCGTGCTGAGAGCTCGACCTTCCCTTACTGCGCTTCTCCGTGTCACAGGAGGATTGCTTGCCGGGAGACGATTCGTGACCGCGGGCATCACCATGGATTGCAGGCAGCAATCTCTTCCCGGGCTCTGTCTGTTCTGCCAAGCACAGGGGCTCTTCAGCTGACTAAGTATCCGGTCAAAGAGGTGAGTTGATGTTTGGGAGCATCTCAGATTTTGGTGCTAACCTCTCTGCTGGACCCCTGAGACCGTGGGAGAGGACGGTCTTGGGGACTTGCGCTGACTAATTTAAGAGTTTGCATTTGCTGTCATCCAGCCAACACCACGTGCCAAAAATGACTGGAAGTCACCCCATGGTCCTGATGAAGGTTCACAGCTCCAGGCTGCAGCGAGTTTCTCTCCTGTCAGTCACTGCCTTTCCCCAGGCATCTTATTCCAGCCCAGGGAAGAGAATAGTGGGGAGCTGTAGCAAAGGACTCTGGGGAATGGGGAAGAGAAGTCTTATGCCAGAAGAAAAAGGAGGAAAAAAATCTCTTTCTCGAGCAGAAATCAAGCATCCACTGCTGAGGACCCTGGAGAGGAGGAGCACCCATCCACCAGGAACACGGGGAATAGCATGCACGACTCACTTCTCATTAGCTGCGCTTTGCCTCTCCCTGCGGACTGCTGGGAGACAGCAACGGCCCTTCCAAGTGGGTTTGTCTTGTCCTGCTCCCCTCCACTCTCCGCTTTCCAGAGCAGCTAAATCAACAGCCTCAGGGAAAATGAAAGGGGAGAAGACACAAAACTCCCATGAAAATCCAGCTAGTGTGGTGCTTCTCCTGCTGCCTGCAGGGTGCTTTCCTGGGCTCCTGCGAGCTTGGATTTTGCAGATTTGGACATGAGGATGCCGCTTTTGTGCCTCTCCCTCCAGGTGTGTGGGCAGTGTTGAGCACCCTAAAATAGAAACTCACTTGGGTTCCTAGCTCCACACTGAATCTGGCTCTGGAACAGACCGAGCCATTGCCAAGTGGCTAAAACTTCTCACCGTTACTTTTATTTGCATCCCAAGAGTACCCGAAGGCCTGTCCCACAGCAGCAGCCTGCTCTGTGCAGGGTGCTGCACAAGCACCGAGGCAGAGGAGGATGGGGGGAGGTCCATGAAGGCTCTGCTGAGTTGCAGGACCTGCAGACCTCCTGCTGCAGGGGAGATCCACCCCTGGACAAGACCGTGCCAGTCCCAAACGATTTTAAAGCCTGAGCAGATGGGAGAGCTGTGGAGTGAGGGTGGATGGACACTTGCCCCGGTCAGTGGCACAGATAGGAGCCTGCAGCCCTCCAGCTCCCACCACTTCTCCCTGGAGAGGGAGCTGGATGTGGTGGAAAAGCTTCTCTCTCCTCGATGCAAGAAGCCCCTCAGTGGCTGAACACTGTATAAACAGCAGCAGCAGGCTCCCTCCCCCTTTCCATTTCTGTTTGTTAAACACACGCTCCCTGCCTTTCTCTCATTCAGGAGCTAACACAGCATCCAGCTTTGTGAGACGGGGGCTGTCCGTCACTCTGCAAGAGGGTGCTCTCCGATGCTGAGGGTGGGGTACCGAAGCTGCCCCTGGCGATGAAGCACCCTCCGGCAGCCCAGATCCTCGCCTGACTTCCTCACCTTTCCGAGGACAGTTGCAGAAAAGTGCTTTTCACCCCTTTGCCACAGGTTGACTCCCAGAGAGTGGAGAGGACTGAGTGCTCCATCCTGGCCAGCAATGAGACGATAACTTGAGGTGAGCGGCGTGGTTCCCGAAGGAGGAGGACGCTCTGGCCTTTGCAGGTGAGTTGGGGAGGGCTTGTCCAAGCGGTAGGGCTGAGATGGGGCCAGGTCTTGGCCACGCCACATGGTTCAAGCAAAAAAGGTCCAAGCATCTTTGGGAAACTGAATCTGGGGACCAACAACCCTGAGAGCTGGAATAGAGAGAAAGTGAACAAGAAATACTGGCAGGAGAGTTTTGAACAGTCCCCGAGCAGAAGCAGGGAGCCTGGGAAGCAGGATGCTGAGCGAGAGCAGTCAGGAGAGCACGGGGCTCCATGGGGCTGCAGAAATCAGGCACGAACAGCTACAGAGCAGCGTGCTGCAGGTGTGGGGCTGAGGTGCGCGGCTGTCTGAGAAATCCTGATCTCTCCCGCAATCTGCCTCCTCATGGCTTGGTACAAACCTCCCGTCAGCTCCTGCGTGCTGGGACTGCTCGCTGCCAGAGATCAGTGCCCCCAAAGAGAGAGATGCAAAGGGAGATAGGGGACTGCAGGAGGAAAATTGGTGCTCGCTTTCTTTCTGCACTCATTGCATGTTAATTGTTGAACAGAGAGAGCCTCTTATAGTCCTGTTGTAGCCTGCATTTCACCTACAGAGTTTCTGGTCCGTCCCAAAGCAGGATACTGTGTTTGCTCCCTGGTGGTTCTGTTAGTGGGGTTGTTATTTCTCTCCCCTCCCTTGTCTCATCTACCCCAGACTCTCTAAATTTCAGGAGGCAACAGAGTCCCCAGGTTAACCAGGATCCTTCTACCAGGCTGTCTCTTCCCTTCTGCAGCCCCAACAACTAGTGTGGCTCCATTGCAGCATCACCTGCTGAGCCCTGTCTCCCAGCCAGCATTGCTCCGCTCCCATGGCATGTCCTGCGGGGCAGAGGGCCCTGCACTGTTCCTCCCTGATTTCTGTAGGAGAAATTTCCAGGAGAAAGCGTGTATCCCTGCCAAACGGATCTCTTCTCATCACCTTCTTTTTCATCCTGTCCTGAGCTGAGTGACTAAGGCATCCTCCTTGCCTCGTCCCCTTCAGAGTCTTTCGTGGCTCCAGCCTAGGCAGGAACATGCAAATGTTTAGAGTGAGGAGCCGCAAGAAATCCCTGGGGTATCTCCTCCTCCTTGCACTTTATCTCCTGGTGCCAGGTCTACCCTGGGGTCCCCTGGGAGCAGCTGTGGGGCCCTGGAGCTTTGCAAGTGCAGGGGTGGCAGTGCATGTCTCATGCTATTACGTTTCTGCACCAATGGGCCTGATCTGGATAGATAATTTGCAAAGGTGATGATGGGCAGGTCAGAGGGTCTTCCCTTCTGCCATAGTGTCATAGTGGGGCAATCACCCCTTCACTGGGGATGGAAGGACCTGGGACAATTTCCATCTGCTCTTTGGCTTCAGGAAATCATCCCAGAGTTGCTGTTTGTCCTGAAACCAGCCCATCGCACAGAGAAGGCAAAACGCCCTCCCCTCCATCACTCACATTTTGCATTTTCATGCTGCTCCTGAAATCTGTGTTCAGGTTTTATCCTGACAGATGCAGAGTCCTCGCTGGTGGTGAGCGCAGGAGGCTGGAGTTAGCAAACTTGGGCTCTGTTCCCAACCCTGCTGTGGATATGCTGCGTGGCCTCTGGCAAGCTTGTTAACCTCTGTATCTCAGGTTACTGTGTTCTTCTCCCTCAAGTGCTGTGCCGTGGGGTGCAGGGCTGAACGCTGCTGCCTCTCGAGTGCTGGGGGGGAACGTAGAAGGTGGTAGAAGGTCGCTTGCCGCAGAGTGCCCCTGGGTTCTGGTGATGAGGGATGGTCTCAGACCTCTTTGCCACGGACACCTGACTGCTGCCAGATTTGGGACTGGGGATGAGATGAGTCAGTGCTCCAGACTGGGCTGCTGGAGATGAAGGGGTTTCATGGAGTTGAGCTGCCTTGGAGGAAGGACACAGCATGGAACAAATCAGTGAGCCAAGCCATGAAAATATCCATCGGCCTTAGCCCTCACGCCCCAGCGCTGCTGTAGAAAGAGATTGTGGCTGTCATTAGCCAGAGAGCAGAGGCTGGCCCAAGTCCCTCCACTCCCTCCTTTCAAATCAACGATAACTGTGATAGGATTGTAATTTCTGGCCACACTCTGAGCAATCGTGGTCCTCACCTCCCCCTTTTCTGCACCCCTTGCCCCCACACTGCATGCCTGCTGGCCGCAGCAACCCCAGTCTCACTGCTAGGGACAAAAAATAGAATTTTAATTAACAATCTCTGTTTTCTCCAGCCTTCTACCCACCCCTCCAGCCCTGCGACCCTGCCAGCCTTTGCAGATGGCTCTTCCAGGCCTGGATGTGCCCTGGCAGATCTGGACCAGGCTGGCTGCGTGCCCTGGGCTGCAGCAGGGACACGGAGGGAGCCAGCGTGTCCCCAGGAAGAAGGGGTGCATGTGAGTCTCAGGGGATCTAGTCCAGGCCCTCTGTAGGAATGGATTTTGGAGTTGTCACGATGGTCACTGTCCCTCGCAGTTACCGACAGCGGTGTGCTCAGCGAAGGGCTGAGGTTTCGCAGCTCCTCTGTGCCTCCCCCTCCTCTTCCTCCCTTCCCAAAGGCTGAAGCCTGCTAGCACAGGGCACAGTGCACAGCTCCGTTGGGACCCACCCCTGGGTCCCAGCCCTGCCTCAGGCTGAACCTCAGCTGGAGGAGAAGGTGAGAGCAGGATCCAGGCAATGCCCTGTTTCTGCATCCCTTCACGGCAGCCCAGCACAGAGGAAAGGGCTTAGGGTAGTATTTCTGCCTCCTCCTGGTCTGCCCTGCTGTTTTGTTCTCCCAAAAGCAGTTGGCTCTCAGCTCCAAGGATTTTTCCATCTAGTCTGGCACGCCCACTGGGCACGGGAGCATGCGCCTGGCAGCAGCCTACACATATGCCAGCACTTCCATTACTTGCTGGAACAGACCTCGGTCCACTCCTAGCAGCATCCCTGCGACCTCCAGCCAGCCCCTGGAGTGGGAACATTTATTATGACCATATTGCCTCTTAATTAAAATGACTTAATTGATTTTTAATAGTTCCCCTTTGGAAAAAAACAAAGCAAACCAAATCAAATAATAACTCCATTAAAGCCATTTTGTTAGGAAGCGAAACAGCTCCAATAATCATGATGTTCTTGGCTCCTCTCAGATGGTGGGTAGCTGCCAGTCTCCAGTGAAAGAAAATAGCCTGAGATGTGACCATGGGAACTGGCAGCCAGTTGGTGGAAGGGAGTGTCCACTGGTGTCACGCCAAGACTTGGGTACCAAAGATAAATGGGACAGGCAAGCCACAGAAAAGGGATAACAAGTGATAGTGATAAAGTAATGCTAGACAACATGGTAGGTATAAAAACCCAGACGGAGAGCAAGCAGGGAAAGCACAGCCACTGAAAGTGTGCCCAGCCCTTGCTCTCTTTCCTTGACGGACCTTGCTCTTCTGGCAGCAAGGTTTGCTTTGGGGCCGGCTGCCGCACGGGTGTCTGAGGGGAGGCTCTGGGCTGGGCTGCTGCTGCCTGTGGGTCGGGCTCTGTTGAAGGGGCTGTGGCTGTGCCACCTTCGCGGGGCCCTGCCTGTTCCCCTGCTCCCTTCCCCACTGCGTCGGCTGTGCAGCGTGGCTTTGAGCTCCTCTCTCCTGCCTTAGAAGTTGGGCCCCCCCTTTTGTCTTTGGGGCTACCTCTCCAGGGGTGGGGGCAGCTGTGTCGCGGAGGTCTGAGATCACCCTTAAGCAAACCTTCATCTCAGCAAATCCACCCACTTTTCCCTCCTGCTTAAAGCTACCGTCCTACTCTCTTAGCGGCAGCTATATGCTCTCCGTTATCATGGTATATGACCCCAACAACTTCATTTACAGGAATCATTGGCATAAATAGGCCAGCAGAGTTAAAGTTAGGCAAGCCAACGGACATGAAGAGGGCAGGAGAAAGTAAGCGTGCAAGCAGGGGCGGTCTACCGCAGGCAGCAATTTTACTGGGTCTCCACTGGGTCTCCGGGATTGCAGCCAGCCAGGCATATTCCTAGGAGCAGCTCCCAAGGGGGAATCACAACCCTTGCTCTGAGAAGTGATGAAAGAACAAGCAGCCATTTATTATTCATTGCAATTTAATTGCTGCCACCTTTACCATCTTGCCACCATTATTTTATGCTATTTGTTTAAGAAATTGGCCTAAATGTAGGTGCTCTGCACAGAAAGCATTATCCCCTCCCAAGGACAGGCTGTCCTCAAACATTCGGCATGCGGGGCACGGACCTGCGGGAAGCCCACCAGCACCCGGTCAGCAGTACTCCCGTCTCACCTGGTACAAACCCAGAGCAGTTTGTTCCTCAAGGAGGTTGAAAAGGTGCCCAGCAGGCTGCCTCCAATTCCCAGCTTTGTTTAAGCCCTGTGCCTCCTTCCCTCAGTGGCAGGGCATTATCCCCTCTCTCTGCATGTCAGAGAAAACATGATGCTCTGCAGACCACCCTGTTTGGGCAGAGTGATGACTTTTGCTCACTTTTGATCAAGTGTGTGGTGGGATTGGGGGCCCCACACACAGAGCTGGGGGGAGAGGGGCCATGTCCACCCCTCTCCACATACCGCAGCAGCAATTCTGAGACACGGAGGCTGAGAAGGAGCTGGCTTTTCTCCTGCTGTGTTTGGACTGAATGAAAACCCTGCCGTGACAACACTCTGCTGTTACAATGGCACCAAACGCCAGCCGCGGGTTCCACAGTGAGTCAGTTCTGGCTCATCTGTGGGGCTCCCTGCTCCCAAAGCCGTATCACGCAGACGTTTGAGCACCACGTGGCAGGAGGCTCACTGACGCCGGGGCTTTGGCTCTCGGGCCTGTGTGTGCCTGGATGCTCTGCCAGAGGCTTGTTCACAGCTTCAGCTCTTTGCCCCCGGCACGTGCACGTCCCTGCAGGAGCTCCCTCCTCTGCAAAGCCAGCGGATGCCCAGGTGTCACCGACACTGAGGGGACAGACAGGTTCTTTTAGGGATCCTTGGCAGAATGATGATGGCAATAGATCGTGGTTACAATTAAAGCTTTATTTCCTTAATAGGATATTATGATTAGTATAGGAGAGAATTTGTGATTGGAATGGCACAGGATTTCTACAAGCGGAATCAATGTAGTACAATCTACAAGTAGCATAATACAGAATTTATAATACAACTTAACTATGATTTCTAATCACCTAAGTAATACAGAATTTATAATACAACTTAATTTACAATTTATAATCACCTGGACTCTCTGCAGAGCGGGTCAAATCCTAATACATGGTTTGCTCTATCAATATAACAATCATAACCTAGACTCAAAAAACATATGAAAGAAGACGAGTCACTCTCTCAATCCTCGGAGGAAGCGGAGGTCGGTGGGGGCGTCCCTGGCCACGGGGGTCCCGGGTCTCACTGTCCAGCAGGTCCCACTGAGGACTTGGAACTGCTTGATTCTGTGGGCAGTGCTCTGTGTGCTGTTACGCTTCCCTGTTCTGTCACGGGGTCAGCAACAACACCCGGCTGGCGGGGGCCTGCGACCTTCAAGGCCGGCAAGGAAGGGAGTAATCGGCCTGGCACCCAGGAGCCTTGAGTCTGGCAGGAGGGGAAGAAGAAATGGTTTGTCTGCTTGGCTCACAGGACCCTCTGGGCCCGATAATGAGGGAAAGGGAACGAATATGTGACCTGCTCAGTCACAGAGAATGGCTGCTTGCCCCATAAAATGGCATTAGTTATGCCAACCATGGGGTCGGGAGCAGGGGGTACTGGTCACACTGGGTTGAGTTGGGTGGTAGCATCACTAGCAGGAGCAGGGGTGGAGACTCGTGCAGAGACAGGGTGACAGATATTTTCACCCGGAGAGGTGTGAAATAGGAAACTGAAAAAAACGGGTGCACAATCTAGAAATAAATCATTACAGGGATGTAGAGAACACCTTGAATTTGAGAGTGTCTTGTTTTTCTCCTTTCCTAGTTCTTAAGGAGTTAGGACTTGGGGCATTTCTGTAGGCCAGTAAATCTCATCAAAGATGACTGACACCATCATTGATTTCTTCTGTCAGCCCCAAGAGGTCCCCAATTTTTGCCTTGTTTGAAGCGACTTCCCTACGTTGCAAAGCCTAGCCTGAAGAAGCAGGAGAGGCGGTGTGCGAAGGGGCTCCATGAGCAGGAGATCTTTTCAGGACCTACCAGTCTGGCCCTGGCTGGTTGAGGGGTTTTTCCCTGTTCAATTAAAATAAACAGAATCTCAGAAACTTGTGTGAAAAGTTGCATTTTTCCCTGGCCTTTCCTTGGGGAATTGGCATTCAACTGATCATAGGCTCCAACAGGAGGTGTAAGAGAGCTGAAAGGCCATTCAGCCTGAGGAAGGATGGGGGCAAGGGAGAAGGAAGGAGGATGTCACTGCTGCTGCTGTTTAGCCCAAAATGCTGTGTGAGGCATGCCCTTTGAGTCTCAGTTCTTGCAGACGCTCTGCTGTCGCCCGTACTCTCACTTCTGCTCTGTCTGTGTTCCAGACCTCCTCCTCCTCCTGACGGAAGGGCTCAGGCCAGGCATGGGACCGCTGGAGGGAGCCAACAGCACCCTCACTGTGGAGAAGATGGCATTAGATGAGAATCTGCCACAGGGCTGGCACTCCAAGGACTTTGTCACTCCTAGCCAGGATCTCTCTGGGTCCCGCAGTGTTATGATGGACAGCACCAAGATCCCGGGCGTCCAGGTCGTTCTGATTGCCGCCTACTCCCTCATCATTCTGCTGGGGTTCATCGGCAACTCCTTGGTCATCTACATCATAGTGAAGTACAAGACCATGAGGACTGTCACCAACTTCTTCATAGCTAACCTGGCCCTGGCAGATCTGATGGTGGACACGCTCTGTCTGCCTTTCACCCTAGTGTACACGCTGCTGGACGAGTGGAAGTTTGGAGCTGTCCTTTGTCATCTGGTCCCTTATGCTCAAGCTCTGAGTGTCCATGTGTCCACTCTCACCCTAACTGTGATTGCCCTGGATAGGTACCGGTGTATTGTTTTCCACCTGGACAGCAGGATTTCCAAGAGGCTCAGCTTCACCATCATAGCTGTCATGTGGCTAGCAGCAGCTGTCCTAGCAGGTCCTCTGGCCATCTTCAGAGAGTACCGGTATGAGGAAATCCCATCCATCAACCTCAAAATGGCTGTCTGCTCAGAAAAATGGCCTTCTGGTAATAACAGAGATGCCACTATCTACAGCCTGTCCATGCTCCTCCTGCAGTATGTTCTTCCTCTTGCAATCATTTGTTATGCCTATACCAGGATCTGGTTCAAGCTGAAAAACCATGTCAGTCCCACTTCGAGGAATGAAAACCAGTGCCGGAGGAGGAAGACAACCAAAATGCTAGTGATGGTAGTTGTGGTATTCGCAGTCTGTTGGCTCCCCTTCCACATATTCCAGCTGGCCATTGATCTTGATCTGGTTCTTATCTTCCATGAGTACAAACTCCTCTACACTGTCTTCCATGTCGGAGCCATGTGCTCTACATTTGTCAACCCCCTGCTCTATGGATGGATGAACAAGAACTACCGGAATGGCTTCCTTATGTTCTTCCGTTGCCAGAACAATCCAGAAAGCATCCACACCGAAGGCTCAGTTAGAGGTAGGTCATACATCTTCAGGGCCAACACCCTAAATGGGAGCATCAAACAGACTCCTGGCAACGGACCACTGCCTGCAGAGGTTTAGGGATGGGACATCCACCTCCAGGACTGAGGCTGACTAAGCCCAGAGACATCCTTGGGCGAATGCCTTTTTTTGGTGGGACATTGTGTTTGGTGGGACATTATAGCTACCACAGCCACATAGAAATACTCCCCTGTATCTTTCAAAACAATAAATCTGGTGTATTTCTGTCTGAGCAAACAAACGAATTTTTCCTTTCTCTGCATTCAAGTTATACATGCAGAAGCATGAAAAATCACACACAGAGGAGGCTCTCATTTAGCCCGTAAAATACGCCCTTTTTGCTCTTTCCATTTGCCAAAGTAGGCTGCTCAACCTTTTACCCCCTGATATATTACACATTACAAACGCAGAACCTTTATTGTGTATGCTTGTTCATCTGTACGTCTCTACCCAAAAGCCTTAATGATCTATCTTTAGCTAATGCCTCCAAGGGGAAGGAGACCTACTCTCTTCTGCAAACACAGGCTGGTTAGTGCCATCACTCCGCAGGCCTGGGAAGGGAGCGGGCTGCTGCAGGCTGAAGCTGGGCAATCTATGATCTCTTGCAAAACATTTGCAGCCCATGGGATGAGCTCTTGTCCTCAGAAAGCCCAGGGGTGGCAGTGACACTACTTACCACAGTTTCCTTTACAAGTGCCAAAGCAAGGCTTTGAGGGCACCTCATTAGCCAGGGAGCTTGTGAGCCAGCAAGGAGGAGAGCAGGCAGAGAAGCAGACAGGAAAGGAAAGAGCCGGGGCAGCTGATCAAGATGACTGAAACTGAACCCAGGGATTTGGCAAAGGTGATTTCCTCCAGACCTTAAGATGTGACTCCTGCCATGCAATAACTTGACGGGTGCCAGCATGACCAGAGAGGCAAAACTGTGAATGACACCATTCTCCAAGGCACTCAGAGGGTTTTAAAGCTTTACTCTTTCTGGGGTTGGAGGTAGTATGGGTCTGCACATGGGTGCTTCAGTTCAGAAGACAGATGTAACCTGCTTGCATGGTTATCACAGATGTGGTGTCCTCCGGCAGAAGAAGACATGGAGACAAAGGAAGATGTATTCTTTCATACCAAACTATATGTTCTCCTCCCTAAGGCTGTGTCAGCTGGGGAGCATATTTTTAGCTCTGCCATCAAAGGAGACTTGATTGCTACTGTGATCTCAGCAGCTTGTCATTGGTGTTGTCTCTAAAAGTCAGCGTTCATCAGATTGGAAAGTAACTCTCAGATGCAGGAAAGAGACTCAACAGACCTCCTCATTAAAGATAAAAAGAAAAGAAAAAGGTTGATTTGTAGGTCTTCACTGGAGCAAGGACAAGAGGTAAGAGGACTTGCAGTACTGAGTACGCCAGCCTGGATCAGGCTGCTGGGCTGTCATGCCTGCAGTCCTCAAGAGATGAATTGTCAAAGGACTTATTTGAAAATCCGGCTCTCCTGCCTCCTCCCCAGCTTGACCTGCCTCTGGCCCTTGTTCTCCAGCTCATCTGCCGACTGCCACACTAGATTTTAATCTCTCTGTTTATTTCTTTCTCTGACGCCCTGCTTCATTTTCCTAAATAGATAGAACAAAGTGGTCTCTGGTTCCCTCCCGAGAGACATCACTGCCAGGCAGGGGCTGCAGACCACGCTCCATGCTTGGAGGCATGGGCATGCTGATGACTAATAACGTTCCCAGCACCTGATTCTGCAGATCACAGCCCATTTTTCTTTTCAGGGAGCTTCAGACTCTATGAAGATCCTGTCAGGAAGTCATTGATGTTCCAGTAAAAGGGTCCTCTGCTTCCTGACAGGCCAAGACATGAGGGTAGAACCAAGACACAAGTAAACCTTTCCCATGTGAAGTGCCATGGTGTGATGTGGGAGTTTGCTATTTCATCCTGACGGAAAGAGGAGGATATTCTCCTCCACAGCACTGTAAATTCTGTCCCTACCTAATGAACTGGTCATTTCTACAATTCATCCTCCCAAGGAACTCTCCCTGTGTTTCCATCAAACTCCAAGATACAAGGAAATGTTTATGTTTCAAAAGCAGCTTAAATGAGTGGAAAGAATTCAACTATTACCAATAAACACTTCAGAAAGCGATTCAACACTCAATAATATATGTCAGAGTAAAATAACACATTCAGCAGTGCAAGCTTGGAAGACAATCATGCTGCCAGCTGAGATGGATGAAGGAGATAAATTGCTCTTCTAGGGGCCTTGCCAAAGGTTTTGTCCTGTGACACCACACATGGTGTCTGACTGCGGAGCAAGGCAGATAATGACATTATGAATGACTGTTTAATTTTGAGCTCAGACTTTTAAACTAAATATGGATAAATAAATAAATAGATCCCAGCTTTTCACAAACAAATACTGGCAATGGCATTTATAGGACAGAGGGATTTTTATGCTGAAGCAAACTGAGAAGGAGAAACTATTTACTTTAAGTGTAACAGCAAAGTTCTGTTTGCTTTATTTAATACACTTGTTCAGCTTTACTGATGGATTTCTGCCTGCGAGCTTGCTGCTTTTTCTTTGCCATTGGAAAAAGTTACAACCTTCCACATCCACTGCAAGCAAGGAAATCAGCTCTCTGTTGTGTATACATGTCCCTGCGGAAAACCACATACCTCTATTGAGGGAAAGCGTCCCTAGTGTCCACTGCCAAACAGAACAAGAGAAGGTGGAGAGCAAGGAAGTAAAGCTTCCAAAGGTTCATTTGGGCAGATAAATAGTATGTTATAGACTGTCATGACTGCATAGATGACAGGAATGAATTTGTTTCCATAAAACAGAAATCTGTTGGAGATGAAGGTTACCCAAGTATTAACACTTCACTAAAGATGGCCTTACTGCCATGATCAGTTACATGAAACCAAAGACCAGAGCATTTTAAGTTTTTGAACTATTTAGAGCTCAGGACAGGGTACGACCCTGCTCTATTGGTGTCCAGGGCAGATCCTCTAGCATTACAGATATTCTTGGAGTCAAAGGCATCTTCCCACTGCCTGCTCCTTGCCAAAGGTGCATCAATGCATGCCCACCAAGCTGGGCTCCTCTCCGCAGAGCTGGCCTTGGTGTTACTGACGTAACATGTCTCATGTCAATGGCATAAGAGCTGATAGGGTCAACATATTTCATTACAGAGTTAGAAATACGGTGATAAAAATGAAAATGAATAAGTGTTTCATCAAAACTTGTCTGGAAGACAGTGTTGTTCCTGGTGACCAAACGAACTTCCTCTAGGGCTCCTCCTGACTCTTGCTGACATCCTTCTCAAAATGCTGCTTCACTGAACTGACCAGAGGATATTTCACAGCTTTTAAGAAAGAGGTTCTGAATTCCCTGAGAAACACCCTATTTCTCATGCTAGGACACTCAGTCATACAAATCTTGTATTATAAAAAGTACCACTGAACAGTTCTTAATTGCCAGGCGACCCCTAGCAGATGATTAACTTTGAATAGACACCACAGGTGGGGATGCCTCTAACTATCCCATGCAAACATTACTCACGTGCCAGACAAATACAAGAACAGCTGAGACGTGGCAACATCATCATTTAAAAACAGCAGCATCAATAACTGTTGTTCCTTATTACAGGCTGCTCTAAGAGCTCTCAGGAGTCCCAGAGTCTCCTATCAAACTTTCAGGCTTGACAAAGCACACTGAAATTTGCAGAGCAAAGGCTGTGCTTTGCACACAGGAGGCTCTCCGAGCACTAGAAATTTTGCCTCTGAAACACTTAAGTTTGCTCTGAAAATCCCTTCCCATTTGATTTCCGAAGCATATACATCTGTAATGAGCTAATGCACGTAAAGAGAGCAACAGTTTGGGCTTTTTACTTTTCCTTGTCTTAAGGCAATATATACAGCCGGCATTTAGATCAATGCAGGGTGAGCTGGGTCCTTTGGTCAGGGCTCTGTTAGAATCAAAGACGTGACACACTCCTGCGTAGCCTGTGCTTCATCCTGCTCCTATAAAGGCCAGATCCATCCCCTCGTGGCTCTCTGCCCTGCAGTAACATGTGCCCTCTCCCATTACCCATGGCAGCCCCAGTGAACAATGTCAAATGGCAGATGTTTTATTCAATATGCCCACAGACGCATCGGCACAAACATTGCTCTGAGCTTTTCACAAAGGCTCTGTAGGGAAATACACACTAGACCAGGAAAGAAGCAGTTCCTCTAACATATGCTAATATGAGAGGGGCTGGAATGCCATTCTGCCATGCTGAAGGAGGTCACAGACAGCTCAGGGTTTCCCTTGATATCAGGTGTTAATCTTACCATTGTTACAGCTAACATGGTCTGAAACCAAATTAGCCTTTGTTTGGGCAGGAGCTGTGAAGTTGGCGCTTTCTTTGAATGCCTTTGTCTTTCGGCTCTGTGATTTCACCAGGGCCTCTGAATGTGCTGGGTTTTAAATAAGACCTCAGGATCAGCTAACCTGGTGAAAATCAGGAATTACTGCAATAATCCAGAAAAAAGAAAGGATTCTGCGTTCATATGGGTGAGCAGAATTTGGTCCCTTGCATTTGAAAAAACAGAACTTTGTCTTCCTTTCAGTTTTCCCTTATCTAGCTTGAGATTCTTCAACTGCCAAAAATAATATTGCATATTACTGCCAGAACGTTTATCTTCTCTTTGAGCTCATTTCAGAGACGGGATTTGTTCAGGAGGGCCTGGAAGGGGAAGAAGGCTAGGTTTTTAAAGTGTTTTGTAAGTTAAAAGACAAATCAGAAGAAGACAAAGTCACTCACACACGCCGAGGGAGGTGCCAATTTATCTTCAGACAACACAACCTCTATTTAATTTTCCATCCAGACACCCCAGCACCCTCTGCCGAAGCATTATATGTATATGGGGCTGAATGAGGTTGTGGGAGGAAAAGTATTTTTCTGCTGCTAATAGCAATATCTTAGTGTCACTCATGATTTATAGCCAGCAAAGAATGCTTTTTCTGGTCTATGTTCTGCTCAGTGTAATGAGTACAGAAGGAATAGTGCGGATGCCTCATGGAGCTCACAGGAGGAGATCTTCATTAGTTCAGTCCTCTCCAGTGTGGTAGCAAAGACTGTGAACATTAGAGAAGAAACCCTTTTGTTTATAACTAGCTTATCGAAGTGCACAAGCATGGAGTTGTCACCGTGTCACTTTGCTAATGTGTCACAGACCTTCAGACACTGTTTGTCTCCAGGATGCGCAGGCAGCTCAGCTACAAGGTGCTTCTCCTTGCTGCTGCCTGGAAGGAAGAAGGAAAATAGGTCACAGAATAAGATTTCAAGATATTCAGGAGAGGATGAGCCCCTGGATGAAATTTGGAGGTTAATATGGTTCTCCATGGAATGTGGGGTAGATTGTTGGCTCTGTTGGGACCAGGATGAGTAACATCAAAAGGGGAATGAACTCTGCCATGGTGCAGAGCCTCTATCAAACTAGAGACAAGTATGAAATAACAGCAAATCCGGATCCATCATGTCCAGTATTCTGTTTTAGATTGAGGCAATAAAAGCTGCTGTTCAGGGAAAGCATGATAACTTGGCCACTTTTGTGATCCGTTCCTCTCATACCCCTAGCAGCAGCCACAACTGTTGTATTAGAGATGTTAGAGGGGACATCCCTGTCTAGACCATTTAGTATCCTTTTCTAGACTTTTTGTTTGTGATTTTGTCTAATTCCTCCCTGACCCTGACAATTCTATCTGCTTCCACAGCCTCCTGTGGGAGCCAGTTCCAGAATTTCAGTCCCCACGGTTTAAAGTACTTTCTTTTATCTGTTTAAACCAATCCCCTACTAGTTTCAGCAAATGCCTTCTGTTTTCAGTACTGTGGGACTTGCTGAACAGCAGCTGAACATTCAGCTTACCCAGTGCCGTCTTCATTTTGTAAATCTTGGTGCTATCCTCCTTCTCCAGCTTTATCGTCTCTCAGCTCAAGCCACATCTTCTTCTAAGGCAGCTTCTTCATCCCTGATCATTTTATTTGCTCTTCTGTGGACCTCCTCTAGTTCCAGAAATATCACAAAGGCCTGAATTTTGCTCATAATTCCCGTGAAGGAGTGGGATCTATCGGCTTTGTTCCAACTTTGCTTGAGATCAGCCATATGAGCGCTTTTAAGTATGTGTGGGAGAAGGACACATCTTGATGAAATGTCAGGCTGCCTCTCCCTGGCTGCAGCATTGCTGTATTCTTAATGAAATCTCATTACACTGGTCACTGATTCAGTTCAGCGAATCATGAAATGCATCCCCAGTTTTGTTTTTGAAGTTGAGAGCTCCAAGGGCAGTCAGATCCCTACCTCACCTTGAACTCTGTATCTGATAGATTTATCCAGGGGCAAGACCGAAGTCCAAATGATCCTGATTCCAAACTAGTGTCCTAAATCACAGCTTCATCCGTCCATTCTACAAAACAGAAAAATGAGGAATTGTGCATTTCAGGAAAAGAGTGACGAGTTTTTGTTACTTGGCAACTGTCGCTCCCACATATTTTGGAAGAATCTGAGAACATCCTGCACCTCAGAAAAATCAACCAGCTTAGGTGAGGAGGAAGGGAACAGGCAGCAGATCCCCAAAACTTCGAGCTCGGAAGATCTCTTGGGGCTTGTGGAAGCAAAAAGTGCTTTACGTCTGCATGCTCCTCAGCTTGTCTCCTCAACGTGACTGTCTGCATCAGTCTCTGGGCTCTTCATGGTGAAATAATCCATTGTTCTGCCATTTCTGTCTCGCAGAGGCATTTCACAGCCATCTGAATGTGCTCTAATCCACCTGCCAGCTGCAATCAGCACACAGCACAGTTGCATTCCTGTCAGCCAAGATTTGAGTACCAGAAACAAAAACCTTCAAAAGAGGAATCAGCAAGAAATCTGCAAGTGAAAACTGGGGAGGAGGCAGTCAAACCTAAGGGCTTGGTGAATGTACATATAGTGATGGCAAACCCAGGCAACGAGGGCAGAGTAAAATTTGACTTGCTTCCTGAAGTGGCAGCTGACTTCAGACAGGAATTCAGGCATGATTATTAAAACAATAATTTAGGGCTTCAGTTGCTGGGAGCTAATCTCCAAGGTTGAACTCAGCAGATGGTTGTGTAAGTGGACCCCAGCTAATGCATTTATGCAGTGGTTCAGCATTTTTCGTCCAGTTTTGTTATTGACAACTTTGCTATGTGACATCCCATTTCTCTTTCCTAGGTCAGAGAAAAGAAGTTTCAAAGTGCAGATCTCAACTCTTCGAGACAACCCTGCAGCACCCAATTAGCAAAGCTAAGTTAGCAAAACTAGCATGGCAAGAACTGATTGAAATTGCCTGTTGCTTCAAGGAGTGCAGTAACACGAGATTGCTATGGTGGCAAAGATGTCTTACTAAAGCGTAGGGTTCCTTGGTCTTTGTAAGGTCTGCCTGGCACTGCAGTCCTTCATTGTGTGAAATTCCATTTGGCTTAATGCAAAATCAGTGAGAGTTGGGTCGTTAATACCCAATGGTTTGTTTGGAATCCTGGTCTTTGTAATTATGTCATTAAAAGGACATGAGCTACTCTCACTGCAACCCAAGCAGCTAGAAGAGCCTGGCAAGAACTTCTCTCTCTGAAATACAGCTATTAAAGTACTCCTCATAGATTTCCCAGACAGCGAGGAGATGTTCTGGGGTATTTTAATGATGTGCATACTGTAAGAATAGTGTAAGGAAAGATCATAGGAAATAAATGGAAGGGAGTTGGAACTCCTCTGGCTAAACCATTCCTGATCGCAGGGTGTGTCACCTCTTCCAAGGCTCCTGTGATGGAGATCTCATCCACGCCCTGCACAGTCTATTCTGAGCCCTTCCTAATGTCTAAGCAATAAATCTCCCTTACTGCAATCTATTACTTCTTGTCTCCTGGCAGACACAGATAATAGTTTACTACCTTCTGTACTGCACCTTTACATATTTAAAGGGTATTATCATGCATCTCTTCCACCCCCTCCAGACTAAACCAAGTCATTTTTTTCTGTCCTTCCTCACAGGGCTCATTTGCTGTACCTCTGTTTGTTCTTGCTGCTCTCCTTTGGACGTTCTGTGTTCAACAGCCAGTAGTTTTGCAGGTAAACAGAAGGACTGAAGGAGGTAAAAAGGTTCTGCAGAAATGCTAGGTTCTCTGAGCAATCACTCTGTAAACTGGCACGCATAATTGGGAACTGCTCTTTTCTAAACACAGTGACTGCCTCTACACTATGGCAGGAGACCAGGGTCTTTGTTTCGCTGTCAGCAGAGCTATTTCCATGTTCTGACTCATCAATGGCTGTTTCTACATGGGTAAAAGCAGCAGCACTTTGTAGCACTATTCAAGCCCTCACAGGTGAAAACAACCATGAGGCAAAAGTTTCCCTAATCAGTCATGTGGAGTTTTGCACCTTGTGGGTGTTGCCTCGTGTGTGCAGCTCTGGGTATGTCCATAGCATGACCATGCATGTGGCCCTGTTCTCTAGGAGACACAAGTGACAGGAGGCCACAGTCACCATGGCCAAACTTGCCTTTCTGAAGGAACCTGGTGCCTCGCAAATGCACCCCTCTCTGAGTCAACCTCAGGACTATTTCTTGTGCTGCCTGGCAACTTTCTGTACTCCCCATCCCCGTTGTGAGCACATCAGTCACTTCCTTACCCCCTTTCATTTACAAACAGGCCCAGGGAAACTTCAGGCTGTGGTTGGACTCTTGGATCCAGTGGCAATGGTGGAAGAGGTTGCAGTCCCCAGCCCCACCGAGGTGCCCGAGCAAAAAGCTCTGCCAGCAGACCAGCAACATAGGGGCAGTGCTGACTTCTCACTGTCCCTGGTATCCCCTGTTCAGGGGACCTTTAATTGCTACTTCTTTCACTTTGACTTGAAGAACAGCACTTATATTGTATTTCCTTTATTGTGGATAGGAAGTTAAATTCTTTTCAGCTAATTCATAGAATCATAAAATCATAGAATCATTAAGGTTGGAAAAGACCTCTAAGATCATTGAGTCCAACCATCAACTCAACACCACCATGCCCACTAAACCATGTCCCTAAGCGCCTCATCTACACGTCTTTTAAATAGTTCCAGGGATGGTGACTCCACCACTTCCCTGGGCAGCCTGTTCCAGGGCCTGCCCACTCTTTCAGTAAAGAAATTTTTCCTAATGTCCAGTCTAAACCTCCCTTGGCGCAACTTGAGGCCATTTCCTCTCGGCCTATCGCTTGTTACTTGGGAGAAGAGACTGACCCCCACCTCACTACAACCTCCTTTCAGGTAGTTGTAGAGCGCGATGAGGTCTCCCCTCAGCCTCCTCTTCTCCAGACTAAACAGCCCCAGTTCCCTCAGCCGCTCCTCATCAGACTTGTTCTCCAGACCCTTCACCAGCTTCGTTGCCCTTCTCTGGACACGCTCCAGCACCTCAATGTCCTTCCTGTAGCGAGGGGCCCAAAACTGAACACAGGATTCAAGTTGCAGCTTCACCAGGGCCGAGTACAGGGGCACGATCACCTCTCTGCTCCTGCTGGCCACACTATTTCTGATACAGGCCAGGATGCCGTTGGCCTTCTTGGCCACCTGGGCACACTGCCGGCTCATGTTCAGCCGGCTGTCAACCAGCACCCCCAGTTCTCTCTTCCAGCTTTGTTAAATCCTAGATGAGCTGATCTTAAACTGCTGAGCCTTGCTTTCCTCTTCTGTGAAACAGGACAAGTGCAGCACCCAGAGGCTTGTAAAACACGTCGTATGTGCCAGCTGAATAGCACTACTGCAGTAAAAAGCATTTTAAGCAAACGCATCTTACAATAATTATGTTTCCATCAGTCATGTATTAAGGAGGCAGACCTTACTTGGAAAGTGCTGTTAAATACTCAGAGAAAAGCAACTTTTGAATTCCCAGAGGTAAATATTTATTCCAGACTCTCAAAAAAGTAATGATTTGTGAATCCAGGTCTGGGAGGGTTTTTAATGGCAACAGTGCCTGGAATTTTTCAGCAGCATCTACTGCTTTCAATGTGGAGTATGAGTATTGACTGAAGGATGACTGCAGGCTTTGCTCCACTGCTCATAAGCATTTCTGAATTGTTTGGACAAGAATGATTCTAAAGAAATACTAATACAGTTGTTTTCTGTTCCAAGGAAGCTAATTAAAAAAAAGCAATTTTTAGCGAATTCTTATCATTGTCTTGTGCTGTCTTGTGCTTCCCTCCCTGATGATTGCTAAGATGTGCAATTGGAAGAAGGAGCTTCTCCTGCTGAAACCACTTTGGAAAATGACAAGCTCTGGGCTGCAGCACCAATGTGCAGCCTGAAGAGAAGGATGAGGTACCCTGGCTGCAAAGCAAATTTACAACGTTGTGTGCATACCCCAGGAATCAGCAAGAAAAAATATTAAATTTAGGAGCAGTGTGGTGATCTCCTGAGGCAGAACATCTATCAGAGCCAGATTAGGAAGCTAGAAAGCAACCTGCTGTCATGGCTTTTATGATCAGGTCATGTCCTCACTTATCTGTGGTCCATATTGCATCAATGATTAAGGGAGACATTTATTTATCCTTTTTTAGCAAAATACTTTTCCCTTCCCCCACCTGTGACCCTTTTATTCAAGGGTCTCAAAGTGGCTCATGTTCCCCAGAGGTTGGAGTCTATCCTGGGAAGTGTTTGAGCTGCTCCTTGTGGAAGTGTGAGTTGCAACTCATAACAATTGTATTTGCAAGTAGTTCAGTGAGCCACAGAACGAGGAAAGCCGGGTTTCCTAATGGCCTTATGCCTGCTGCCTGTCTGTCTGGTGTCTAATAATGTGTCAGCTCACACAAGTGGCACTCTCTACCTGCTGTGTTCTTGCACGAAACTTTTCAAGTACATTGTGGAGACCTTGACCCCTCTGTCAAATTTTGTTGAAATTCATCAGGTGGTTTAAAAGTTAAATGGGGCTTTCAACCCCATTGGCACTTAATGAATTTTGGAGCCATAGGGCATGAGGGTAATTGGCTTTCTAGGGAACTGTATCTTAAAGTCACCCTTCACCACAGGACACCCCAAAAGATGTCAGTTGTCATGTGAGTGTTAGCAGCCCCTTTTTCTCTTTTTCCTTAGAGGCTCTTGTGTGTGTCCCCCTGGCATTTTTAACCTACTTCTCCACTATTAAAGACAAATCACAAGTCTGAGCTCTGGCTGAGACTTCTCATTAACAAGCACTAACGGGCATGACACCAGCTACTCGGGAGTCCTGTCGAACGGAAGAGCTGGGGCAGAATCTCCTTGTTCTCTCCAGTGCACTCGTTACTGCTTTGTCTCTTCAAGTTCTGTTTCAAGCCCTTGGTTCCTTACAGGGCCATTCCATAGATGAATGGATCCTACTCTGAGAAGCTGCTTTCTGTTTCTCAGTATATATTTCCCCTTTGTTACAGTCTTCTCATCAGGTCTGGTCATGCCCCCATGTATTCTGATATTTCTGGTGCCCTGCACCGTCTTAGGAGAAATAAATGAATAATCTCCTTCCTCACATGCACGCCTTTCACTGTGCCATTCAAAACCCAGAATACCACTTCTGTGGCAAAAATTCTTCAGTTACGCATTCAGATGACTGGTGATTTATAAAAGCAAGTTAAAAATGAGGTTCCTAAACAGAATTTAATATATTCTTGCTGTTGCAGTGGTTGTAACTTAGTGCAGATTTGATGTTCTCAATCCAGAGTTGCAAGGATTTGCACTCTTTTATCAGTCTATTTTGATTTTAAAATTCTTATTTCTGTTGTACTGTAGGCATTAGGTTAGCTCAACCTGCTGTATTAATAAACCGTCTTTTGGATGTTTGTAGCCCTTTTATAATATCCAGGACTTCTTGAGTTTTATGGTTAGTACAATGCTATACAGAGCTCATTCCTTCTATTCCCGTGTGGTTGTGCTAATAAATATGAGATAGATGCCTTTTGGCATTAACAAACAGGTGCAGCCC
This sequence comes from Fulmarus glacialis, assembly GCF_000690835.1. NCBI lineage: Eukaryota > Metazoa > Chordata > Aves > Procellariiformes > Procellariidae > Fulmarus > Fulmarus glacialis. The sequence goes on from NW_009188634.1 coordinate 31,934, forward strand.
CTACTATGCGACAAAGAAATTATTTTTGCTGGGACTTTCTAGTGGTATATTATCAGAGGGGATCACATAAACAAGCCAGCATTTGTTAGAAGGAAGCATGGGGATGTGACTTCATTCCTGGATATCATCCTACTTTACAGTCCACAATACCTCTGTAAGACACTAGAGCTCTGAAGGCTGGAGGCAGCTTGACTGTGTCTCTCCATGTGAACTGTGCTGCTAAGGGTCTGTTCAGGGACCCTCCAGAGTGATGAATATGCCAAGTCACTCCGAGGTATTACATGAAAAGAGACCCTGGCACCGAGTTCTGCTTGCCAGAGACTTGCAGACATTTAGAAAAGCTCTGTCATGCAAGCTGAGCCACAGCTCAAAGTTCTTGTAATCAACAGACAACTGCTGAATGTGATAAGGCAAGGGTTTCAGCTCAAAATGGACTAGGGAACTGGGAGGGGAGAGGGGAGAGACAGTAGACAGATACCAGGTAGGAGGCGCAGATGTTAAAGCTTTGATATTCTCCCCTTCAGTGGAAAGAGGGAAGACAAGATTCGCAGTACTGCACTCAGTAGTGGTATTATCCTGTTCAAAACACCAGGAGATGCAGTTGTTCTGAATGTCATTGTAAAAACATGAACTGTCAGGGTATTTGATTCTCCACTCAGTTGCTCTGTTTGAAACCACATTAACATCAGAGAGACCAGGATTGCACCTTTTGTATTTGACAGTTGGAGCTGCTTTTTGTATTCAAGAAAACTGCCTCCTTGCTGGGGTGGCACTTCAGTACTTGCCACAGAGCTCCAGTGTGGTGTAAGCCTTCAGCTACCACTGAAGGGGAAGCTGGAGGATTTCTTTCCTAGCCACGCTACTGAAGGTCCAGCAGCGGTGCACACTGTCAGCATCCCAGACACACCTCAAACGTGACATCAGGGAGCAAACCAGAGCCTCGTTGTTTTAATATACGCTGCAGAGCGGGAGAATGAGCAAGACTCTGGAGGAATTCACGTGTACTCTATATATCCCAGACTAGCTGTACTGGTATCTGAGCACTTTCCAATATAGCACTAAGTGATTCACATCTCTCCTGTTGTTCATTCTCCCACTGTATCTCCAGGGGAAGATGTGAGTGCAAGGAGGGTCTTGTTCTGGTGGCTATCTCTTAAAAAAAAAAAGTATTTAATTATCTTGCAGGAAGCAAGATTAAAAAAACAGCCTCGCTGCTTTGGGACAAGAAATTAGTGGAGTTTATCATGGCTCCCAGGTCCTGAGGGAGTTCGTTTCGCAATCCCAGCTCAGCTCCAAGAAGGCTCTGCTGTCTCCCACCCAGTCAAGCTTTACCCTTTATTGCAGGCAACCAGCTGTGCCGTGCCAGCAGAGAGGCAGTTGGCTCTTGCTTTCACTCCTGGCACTGTGCTGCCTTTCACTGTATGTCCACACTGCAGTGAAAAGTGTGGCCATAACTTCTGTCAACCTTTCTGAGCAAGCTTTAATCTAGCACGGGTGAGGACCAGCACTGCTGTGACACAGTGAGGCTCAGTCTTCCTGAGGAATCTTATCCAGCTCCTTCAGAGGAGCTTGCTGCTGCAGCTACACAGCTACCAAATCCCTACCCATGCCTGCTAATTTACAGCCGTGTGCATGACATGTGGGTCATTTGTCTGCATTGTAGACAAAGACTTCAGATAGTCTCAGCCAGAAAATAGGGGCCAAGATCTTGACTCGAAAATTCCCTTTCCTTGCTGGCTCTGCACTGCTGAGAAAGAATTAAGTTACGGTGCAGGGCCACCCTGGAGTCCTGCTGTTTTGGTGACAGCTGTGGCTATGGGCAGCCGTGCTGAAAGGTGCCATTTCATGGGGATAGGAATAGATGTTTATCTGGATCCAGTTCACTGGTCTTGGGTTGAGAATATTTTAGGGCATCCCAAAAGTCATGCATGACTGTTCCGAACTCTCAGGGATGCAGGAGTGCAGAAAGCTGTAGGATATAGGTGGAGAAAGTCTTTACAAATTTCATTATTGTATGGTCATTCCTTGTTTGTTAACCTGGGACTGCTTTCTGCCCCCGCCCCCCCTCCAGCCTGACTGAGATGGGGTTACAATCAATGATCTGTGTCAACCAGTGAGTGACTTCAGTGGGTTTGTGAGGTATCAATCTTCAGGTGTTCTTTTTCATCTGTTTGCGCTTCAGTTTTTCCATCATTAAAATGGGGAGTGAGAAGCAGTGTTTACCCGCCTCACATCACATACCTTAACTACTGGTGCCAAGTAGGTTTCGCTACTGTTGCTGGTAAACTGTCATATTAGAGCTGCAACCCGAAATGCCAAGTCTTTGAGGAGGTTTTCCTTCATGAACCACATAGAGCAAGTTAAGCTTGTCATACTTAACAGGCTCGGCACAAAGGACACTAATTTCAAAAGTTGATGCTTTCATAAGGGGCAGCTCCTTACTACTGAATGTATTTACCATTCAGTGAAACACATTTCGGTACTCACAAGCTGTGAAAGGACCTGAGCAAACACACTGCTTTGGGAACAACAGAAAAAACCGAACATGGATCAAAATCATTAACATGTTCCTTAAAGAAAGGCGGCAGTTATCTTGATTGATTTCAGAAAAATGTTACATGCTAGTTAACAAAACTGTAATGAAATAAAGCAATACGTCCTGTCAGAGCGAGCAGCACAGCACGAACACTGGAAAATAATAACACTTCCACAGCTGCAAACGGCAGGAAGGACAGAATTCACATGCCTTCTGGGGATGAGCTGTCAGGCCCAGCGTGCAGCCCTGTGCGGGCTCCCTCTCGTACTCATTTACTACATGAAGATAATGACTCCCTCCTCTCGCACAGGCACTGCTCTTGTCAGAGCGCAGAGCTGCCATGCCGGCACGGCCTGCCCCTGTGCTGGCTGGCAGTCCTGCCTGCTCTGGAAGGGACTGCGGAGCTGCTACGTGGCCACGGACACCTGCTTTCTGCTTTCTGCTTTAAGGCCGATTCTTCCGCAGCTGCGTCAGGGCCTGGGCGCTGTCACGAGTGTGCCACAGAAAGACCATGCAGCATCTCAGGGCTCCACTGTTTTTTTGCAAGCAAATAGTGAACACAACTTACAGATAGCAGGAGAAAACTCAGAATCTGTTTCTTGAAGCTCTCTGGGGAGAACTCCAGCTAGAACAGGGACAACGACACACTATTCCTGATGTTCCTGGGGAAAGAAAAATGTTTATTTAAAGAAAATATATTCAGGACTCTATAGAGAAAGTGTCAGACCTGATCAAGACTGCCTTTAAGAGCCACCAGCTCTGTATTCAACCCTCTCTAATAGACTCTTAGAGTGATACGGGGCCTTGGGGAATTTTTCCTAGTCCTTTAGATAGTGGTGAGTTTATTCTTTAAACAGGAAGTCATTTAGCTCCTATTTGTTTATCCTGATGCAGTTTTCTAGGTGGGTGCATTACCCATATGAATGTTTTCCATATGAAGTTTTGGATACTTGCTGATGTACTGTGCTGCTCTGTGATCAACTGGCAGCAAAGCTGGAGGTATTTCGTCCTGTGAGCTTTGAATGGTTATACTTCAATTTCACTTTCCAAATCTGAATGAAATTAAAATTTTCAATTTCAAAAGCTATCCCCTTTCCTTTATCTGCAATAAAGAAGGAATGGGAACACTTGCCTAGCCTTTTCTGTACTGTTCATTATTTTACACAAATGTATCGCTAGGTTTCTCTTTTTCATACAGTCTCTAGACAGTCTTTTTAACTGTGCCTCTTCTCATAACTTTCATTATTTTCATCACCTAACATATAATACTTTTATACCTCATTTAGTAGAAAACCATGTAGAGATCAAATTTTAGTTTAAAATATGAAGATCATCTCTAAGCCTTGTAAACAATTTTACTGAAATAACTAGAATAGAGAACTAATATGATTCATTGCTCCTATTTTATTGTTTAGGAAAAACTGAATAAATGTCTTGAAAATGTTTTATGTAACCTTTTTGAAAGGTTATTTCACTTACTGTAAAATATGTGCTAGTTTGACTACTGTTGAATAGATTTGGTTGAATGGCGACTCAGAAACCAAAGCAATTTCAAAGAAGAGAGGCAGGTTTTGTTTTATAAACACAGAAAACCCAAGTACTACGTGCAGCTATAGCAGTCTCACGGAGAAATTGAAATTTTTATGATCCTGGAAGGTTAAATGAGAGGTTGGTACAGTAACTCTCTCAGTTTAATGGCTGCTTTGTTTTGGATAAAACAAGAAGATACCTTTTGCTACCTAAATCTCTTTTGGTCCCTTTTCTTGTTTGATAATTTTATGCTGTGAGTTACCTGTTCATTAAAGACAGCCACATTTAAGAGCCAAAGTTTTGTTGTTCTGTAATCCCCACCCCCCCAAAACCTGTGTATAGAATTAGAAACATTAAAAATGTTAGCATTTCTGAGATCCCTGATGTTTGTTCTTGCAAACAGCTCCCAAACATACCAGAATTCATCAGAAATATAACAAAACCTCTTTTGCTTTTCCACTGGTGCCATTTTAAAAATAGTAACATCTTTATTGCAACATTTCTGAGGGAAAAGGGGCTCCTTTACCCTTCTACAGACAGACAGATGCTCCTTCTTTGTCTCCAGTCCCCCGACTGCTGCTCTATCATGCTGTTGCAGTTATTATCAGCAGAAAGACCACGAACGGCGGGGTGAAATGGGAGCTATAGCAGATGTGTGCAGAGCCACAGAGGAATTAGTTCAGTGTGTGTTTACTCTCAAAGGAAACCATGACCAGTGTAGTGTCCTAGCAGATCTCAGGGAGGTTTGAAATCACTTAGGAGGACTAATGAAAACTGTCCCTGGTGACTACAGCTAATACCAGGTCCACCTGACTGCTCTTAAACCCCCTGCACGCCTCCCTCATCATTGACGAGGCTCAGAGTAGGTCCCATCAAGGTTTTAAGCCCTCTACCTCCACTGTGAAAATGATCCCCTAAGTTCTTGTTTTCCTCTAAGCAGTGTTTTCCTCCTCGCTCCACGCTGTCTCAACCTCACATAGCTTTCGTTTTGGGGGCTGGTGTCGTGAAAGCCTCTTGGAAACTGGTGCTGTTCACGGGCTGGCACAGGGATGATGTTAAATTGCACTCAGAAAAGACGCCTCAGCCCCACATTACTTGCATGACAACATTATGTTGACTGAATAGGAGAAGGGATTGAACCTTGGAAGGCTTTGCAGGTGAAGGAGCTGGAGCTGGATGAAACTAATAATAATCTGCTATGATTTCTCATCTATTTAAGCAGACTCTGAAGTCAACTCTTCAAAAATAAACTCTGGTACCTGCTGTAGTTCAGTGTGCCTGGCTGTCTTTTGAACTCCTTCAAAGTGGCCCTTGTACTTTATCAGGGAAATGAAGAGGGAGATCCCTGAGTAATCTCCATCGTTACCTTTCATTTCTTGAGGTAATGATGCACAGTGTCCTTGGGGAAGCGAGCCTTTCCCCTCTTGACACAGAAGGTACTCCTTTGTAACTTTCCTCGGGCTTACAATAGATACCGCTACATAGCAGCTTCCCCTGTTCCTCAAAATACTATCAGAGCATAGTTAAAATAATTTACATGCTGTTAATACCATTTTTCCAACATAAAGCCGTATGTCCATGGAAGAGTCAAAACGCCCAATTTAGGAAAGAGTTTGAGTTTCTAACGCCATCAAGAGCACGCACACCATAAGAAACTCCTCCATGAATGACGACAGAAACATGGCTGCTTTCCTTCAAGTTTTTTTCTCTTCAATTATTTTTTGAGTTGTTCATCGGTCCTGTGAAGCCAATCAGCCTTTTTTCCCAAATATTTGGCTAGATAATAATTCCAACAAAATTCTAATGGTTGTATATTGATCCAGATAAAAGTACGGAGCTTCGGAAAAGTACACAGGTTGGATGAAGCTGTGCAGTGTTCGATGCAGAACAGTCAGTTTGCCTCCAATTATTGCACATAAACACTAGCAGAGCACATAAACAGCTGCAGGGCTTCAGGAGAATAAATAAATGGTTGCAGATTTAATACAGTCATATCACTGCTTTGTGGGTTTTATTAATGACTTACTAGACAAGAGGAGCCCTTATTCTGCTCCTCAGAGATCTGCGAAGACACGAGATAGATGTGGTTTACATTTCTCTAAAGTTAGAAGTCATGATGTAAAACACAGAAATAGACATGAATAGAAAAAAAAGCCAACGTGTAATTTGAAAAGCGTGTTAAAGCAATAGCTGCACAATATCCCGCTTTCCAAAAGGTTCAAAGCAAGAGGGTTATGGGTAGAGAGCCCTAGAAGGTGAGAAAACAATTACTTTGTCATGTATGAAAACTTTCATTCTTCAAAACCGAGTGAGAAAGGTTGGTAAACAAATGCCGGGACCCAAAGGTCCCGTGAACACTTCCAGTGGCTATTACACCCGGGTCGCTACAAGCTTCGTGACAGAAGATCTCCAGGGGCTCTCGTGCCATGGTGGCAGCACAGCGCTGGCCTTACAACCAGCGGGCTGCGGAACCACCACCACCTCAGTCGAGTGCACTCAGCTTTCCTGGGTTTTCAGCTGGATCTGAATTTTGGGTTGCCACTTCATCTGCTTCGTCACCGGGAGCGGGAAGCGGGGCTGACTGCATTGGTGGGCTGACGTTATCAGAGTCAAGGCGCAGAGCTTCGCCCCCGCGTCTCCCCGCGTCACGGGGGGAAGGGGCCAGGGCTCCACCTGCTCCGGGGCCTGGAGGGAGAACGGCTGTGGAAGGCCAGACCAAAAGGCTGCCTGGCACCACCGAAAAACGCAAGAACATGCTGCTACTTCTGCAGAGAGCGCTCCCCGCTTCCAGCGGCCTGAGCCCTTTGCTAATTGCGCTCTAATTGTGCTGCGCTCCCCTATGACCAGCTCCCGCCTCCCCGCGCCGCCCTGAGGAGAATGGGCGGGAACAGGGGCCGCCCGCGCCGCCTCAACCCCGCCCC
>NW_009188635.1:0-15153 GCF_000690835.1 Fulmarus glacialis
CGAGCGGCCCCGGCTGCAGCGGGGGCGGGCTGGAGGGGCTGCGGGGTGCTCGGTGCAGTCCGCCCCCGCGTTTCAAGGGGGATTCTTGCTTATTTTACTAGGAAAAGAGGACAGACACGGGCCAAGTGGCACTTACAACCAGAAACGCTGGGAGCCCTTTCTGCTTCCCTGGGACGCTCCATCCACCAGCTTCTAGTGTTTTCCAAACACAGATTAAGCCTCAGTTCCACTACGGAGCAGGCGTGTTCACCTCCAGGGTCAACAAGGTGCTTTAGCTGGCCACGTTCCTTCCGCAGAAGGATCTGTACTGTCCAGTCCGACTGCTCTTTCTTTCAGAGTTACTGCACGCTATAGACTTACCTGAGTAACACTTTTTATCCCACAGGATCACCCAAAATACTTTACAAATCATTTATGAACCCCACTGCCAAAATGCAGCCACCTTTAGAGTATAAAATACAACTGTCCTACAACGACAGAACCATTAAAGAAAACATCCAGCTGAAGACAGAAATATATGCAAAGAACAGCCAAGTTTCTCCTCTCCAGCAGAGCATGAAAAGGAAGCCAAACCCCTTCCACACTTCACTTGAAAAAATACCTCCCAAACCCTTCTATTTGATCACTGCTCAGTTAGTTATCTCCCATTCAGACACTAACCAAACCCAACATAATTGTCCTGTGGCATAAGTTTTAACACAGCTGCTTCAAAACAGCGATTGTCCAAAGCTTACAAGCAGAATGACTCAAATCACAATTTTAATGTATCAATCATATGACAACTGCCTGCCAGTTTAATTTTACTAAGCCACATCACATTTACTTATCAAATCTAGAGAAAAAAGTGACAAACACAGTGAAAGTTTTTATTCCTTTATTGATAAATGCTTTCCAGACTTTCCAAACTGGATTGTTCAGTTAAAATCAAAACCACAAAATACTTTCAACCTAAAATCCTCAATGTCCTGCTTGGAAGACACAAAGGGTAGCTCTGTTCTGACCACAAACGAAAAGCTTGCAAGCCCAATTCTGGTTTTGGAAATCTAGAGCAAGTTGGCTTTTTAAATAAGACCTTAAAGATTAATTTACAAAATGCAATATAACTATGTGATATGATGCATGGCATTGAGATCTGCAGGACAGTGAAGGATCTTCAAACATCTTGAGCTGATGTCTATGAAGGGGCTATTTGGCTTCTTTGCGTCCTAGAGGAAAAGATGACAAGTTACCTACACAGAGCACACCTCACTCTAGGCTAGTGAACTTTTCAGCATTACAAACCATAAGGACTCCAATATAATTTGCAAGGTACACAGAAGCTGTTAGCAGTTGTGGATAATACCCGTTTCTGATCATCTGACAAGAAACTCAAACTCTTTAGCAGAGAAGCCAGTGACTGGAGCCACTGAGAAATACATGGAGGAAAATGGAGGAACCCTTCATCACTCTTCATCGTTTTGAGTTGTGACATCTGACCACAACAGCTTCACAAAAAGTATTGAAGATGTCAATTCCAGTCAACCCACAGAAAAATGGACCATCAAAAGCGAGAAGAGGCATTCAAAGAATCAAAAACCTTATTCAGAAGTTAAACAAGAGCCAGCTCCAAACACAGGAGACAGCATTTGCTTGGACAGACCTATGCAGTGAAGTGACATTCCTGACACCAGCACTTTAATAATTACTACAGGCAGATGATGGTCAGGATAAGGAATGGGCATTAACAGCCTATTTAGCCTCAGAGTCACTAAAACATCTTGTGTCTCTCACTTTATTTCCCAGATTAGCAGTTTCACAAGACTCATCTCCATACATTATTCTTTCCTTGACATGTCAACTGCTAGGAATGCTTCAGGGACTTACGCAACATCTTTCTGATGCTTAATTAAAATAAGATTTCTGAAGAATATTCCTAAAGCTTCAACAATAAGGATTCCGTTGCAAAAAACTGCATAGGGTTTTGTTTTGTTTTGCTTTTTAAAGAGTGGACTAAAAGCAGACAAGTGATGCACCTGGACCTACACAAGCCTCCAGACTGGCTACATTTACTAACAATCACGCTTTATTTACTCTGATTCTGGAAGCTTTTAAGTGAAGCTAAGGACAGAAACACTCACCAGTCTTCCTGGTTTAAGAGGTAGCAGCAACCACACCCACCTTCTGGGCAGCTTCTTTCTTGGCTTGGTGAGCCTGCAACACTGCAACAGCCTCCTCCACCTCAGGGAGACAAGTTATCTAGTGAGACCTGTTCTCTTGACCAAAGCCTCCCACAACCCACCCCATCTAAACGAACAGGACAGTTTACCTTTGACCGGAGGGACTCTGGAGACTCCAGCATGTGCAGCAGCTCTGAGTTGTCAATCTCTAGCAGCATTCCTGTGATCTTCCCCGCAAGGCTGGGGTGCATAGCTTGAATCAGAGGGAACAAACGTTCTCCTGGGGGGGGAGCGGAAAAAAAGGAGTTCAGACAGCTGATTTTCAATTAAAAAGTCATCTTTGAAACCTGAGGGGATTTCCAAAGCAAAATGCAATCTGTAAGAACAGGAGTTTCACTTACCCAGCATTTGTTTCTGCTCCTGGGGAGGGGCAGCAGCCAGCATGGAGGCTGTTAGCGGTTCCTGTCCCTGCACATGTACTGCAGGCTGAGGTGCCTATAGAAGGGCAGACATGAGGGTTCTGAAATAGATACTAGGCTGACTGCTTCATATTTAGAGACAATAGTAAGATATTCCCTCCTTCTAAAACACAACCTTTGTCAAGCCTACAGCAGACTTAAGTTTCAGAGAAGGACAGATAAGGTGCCCTTGGTTCACAAACATGCTCCCTCCAAGGCCTGAACTCAAAACCCCCTAATGTCAGACGGGCGCTGTAAGTATCTTACAAAAACTCGATCAAACATTGTGAGACAAATATCCCAATTGAGAAAAAGCAACATCCATGTCTGCTTTTTTTTACAACGCAGAGGTTTGTGGGAGAAGCGAACTGTGCCTTCAATGATACCCTAGTGAGGATTTGGCAAAGAAGTGAGAGAATGAATGGTTGCAAAATGGGAAAGCAAAGAACCAAGAAAAATATCCTTACAGCAAATCTGGGTAAAAAAAGGGCTTGCAAGTACAAGACAGATAAACCAACCAGATTGCCCCTGGCAAAGGTACAACTGCCAGGTTTTTAAACTCCAAATTATGATGCCCGTCTGGGTTATAAAAGTAGCTTCAAGTTTCTGTAAAAACATTTCAGTTGCATGTAAAACCTGTTGGACTGCAGTAACTGCAGGGACTTCACAGCCCAGACCCTTGTGTTACCTGCAAAGGCTGTACAGCTGGGTGTGGGCTGCGGACACTTGAGGCATATTTATAAGGAGGAACTGCTCTGGGAGTGGGGGCAGCTACAGGCGGACGAGGAGCTAAATTCTGCGCTGCGGTGCCAACGCCTGCAAAAGAAGAGGAGAATTACAAACACCTGTAGCAACATGCAAGGAAGTTGGGATGTCTGATATTAACTGCTGAATTCAAACTATGCTCTGCACAGTCTAATACTTCTTTAGAAACTGGTCTCCAAAATGCAACTGGCTACTTTAGGAAAGGGCTATTCTCCCTAAAACTAAACCATGAATTCTACATCCTGCATTTAAGATATTTTTTAGTTATTCACTGGAATAAAACAAATTTGGGATGCTCTACTCTGAAAACAATATCCATAACCTACAGAGCCTTTTTTTTTTTTTGAGTGGTAAATGTTGCAGAGGTGTAGAGATGAGTTCCAAACCAGTGGAAAGCAACTCATCTGGATTTCCATTGCTGTGCTGTAGCACCAACTGTCCCCAGACCTGCACTGCACAGCAAGGAATAGGAAAGATTCAGGTGCTGTCTCTGCCCCTTGCTCCAGGTGGCCTTTGGTTATCCATATCTGACAACCATCTTTGGAAGCAGAAATCTCAATAGCATCCTCCTCCCTCACAGACAAGGGGAAGAGCCTGGGAGGCAGACACCTTACCAACTCGCTGGGCAGCGGCAGGGAGGCCACGAGAGGCCGGAGCATTGCCGGCAGGGGCCAGATGGCGCAGTGCTGGCCGTGGTCCAGACTGGCGCATGGCATTTGGCATTCCCTGGAAGCCTAATGGAAGAAATGAGGGGAAATCCTCAAAACAGAACTGACTGGCAAGTCAGGACAGTCAGCTACAGAAAGCAGGTTGGGGTTGTGCATGGAAAAGACAGCATGCGTTGTTCTTGTTGGAAAGTACAGCCAAGAGGGTCATACAACCAAAATATCGTCCCTGGCATGCTCACCTTGAGGTCTTCCCCCTTGCTGCCAGCGTGGGTTGGGTCTCATCTGCGTCATTTGATTGGGTGCATAGTAAGTGGGTCTGCTCTGAGCCTGAAGAAAGATCAGACAAGCTCAGAGGCAACATCTAAATGAATAACAAACACTGTTTACAACATGTTTTGGCAGTTGTTGCCAGGACTCAACACTCAATTCACATTAAGAGAACAGGTAGCTGGGAAGTCACAGAATTAACCCCACTGACTGCACCCCTCATTAGAGGTTATTTGCTTATAGGCATAAGAAAGGCTCAATAAGATTATTGCAGCTGAACCATCAAAGCTCCAAGACAGGTTAAAAAACCACACTAGCTCAGCTTACCTGGGGCACAGCAGGCATGAAATATCCCCCAGCAGCAGGCTGGAACTGATTAATAATTGTGTTGGCAGGCAAAGCTCTCATCCCAGCAATGCGTTGCATGTACTGATTAGTTAGATGGGCCTTTCGCTCTTCTTTCCTTTGTGCAAGTGCAACATACAAGGGCTTTGAGCCCACAATTCGCCCATTCATCTCTGTCACAGCTTTTGTAGCTTCCTCTGGAGAGGAAAAGCAGACAAAGCCAAACCCTTTGCTCCGTCCATCTTCCAGCATCACCTGCAGTAAAGATCAATTGCTAGTGGAGTACCATTACAAGAACTTAGCCTAAGAATCCATATTTTTTAAATGTCAGATTTCAGGCAGTAGGACATAACTGTTGCAGAGGTGTAGAGACAGGTACTCAAAGAATGAGAAATCACCTGTCTGGATTTACTCTGCTTTTCTGTAAGCACCATGTGTCCCCAGGCCCACACTGCACAGTAAGGAATGGGAAAGATTTGGTGCAGACTCTAAACGCATGTCGGGAAATGCCATTTCATGCTTATTGGGAGTCACCTTAAACAAGCATGTTTGCCACCTCCTGCCTCCTCTTTTCACGAAGGAATGAAGCAAGTTTTCAGTAAAATCCCACCGAGACCCAAAGAAATCTGTGTATTTACTAGTCTGTATGTTCTCAGGACCATAATGACCAGGGGATATAAGAACTGCCCTTCAATCCCATGTCGATAACAGTTCCTTCTTCAGGCTTTAAAATCCAAATACCCCCAAACCCCACAATACCTTGGCACTCGTTATTGACCCAAAAGGTGAGAACTCCTTCCTCAGTTTTTCATCATCTATAGTGTCATCTAAGTTTTTAATGTATAGGTTAACACCCTAGGAGGGAGAGAACAATAAGACATTCATAACATTAAAGAAAATCTTGAGCACATCGACTGTTAGCATCCATCTGCCAGAGCTGTAATTTGCCTGAAAACTGTTAATTTAGCATAATGTTCCTTTCGTACCACGCAAAGCTGAAGGCAATAAATGTTGCAAAGGCGTAGAGACAAGTCCCACTGAGGTGAAAGGAAGCTTGTCTGGATTTCCTCTGCTTTCCTATTGCATCATGTGTCCCCAGTCCAGCACTATACTGCAAGGAGTGGGAAAGATTCAGATGCAATCTCTGACATGACCCAGTTTTGCCATAAATTAGGGACAACAGCAAAGGGTTATCCTGTCTCTTTCCATCCTTCTAAGTATCCCCATTTGAAAATAAAGGAGACTGCATGACTGCTTTCTCATGTCCTCCTAAACATTTCATTGCCAAGACTATGCCCTGATGCCCCCTTTGCCCCCAAATAGCATGGAGTCGCCTTTACATTTTAACTCCCAGGATACCTCATAGCACAATGACTGATTACTCTGTCAATTCCTTTCAAGTCTGCCAATACACTGAAAATGGTGCTTCAGTTCAGAAAAGGAACAGACTATTCACCTGGTACCGGCTGAGTCTTTCTTGTTTTAGCTGTTCAAACTTCCGTTTCAGCTCTGCCTGGCGCTCGACCTTCTTCTGTGCTCGGCCTACAAATACCATTTTCCCATTGATATCCTTTCCATTCATTTCTTCTACTGCCTGGATAAAGGGTTCAAGAGGAAACTGTCAACTGCTGAAACAAGACAGCATGTGATCCTGTTAAGAACAGGACTGTCCAAAGCTCACATTGTATCCCTGCCTGTTAGCCAATAAACTGAGGTTGCCACATTACCTTTGCACTGCTTCCATGTAACAGGCTAATTAAAGACAAACTGAAGTTATCAGGAGAGACCATGCTGACACCACCACTTAAGTGCTGGACTAACAGCAATTTATGAATCTATCCCCACGCCTTCTTGCAATTAAGGCCAAACTTTAACAAGCATTCTGCTTAGAGAAGACCATTTCTAAGCAATGTTCTCACTCTAGACGCCTTCCTCCTCCTGAAGCCCTGCATTGTAGTATTTCTTCAGCAATTAACATTCTTGATTATACCACTGCATTCTTTGCGGATCTAGTCATCTGGAGAAATGCCAAGTTACCCTTGAATGTCAAGCTAGTAAGGTGCAAAAGGTTTTTAAGTCCCCACATCTAGAAGAGGTTATGCCTGAGGCAAGATTTTCTCTCATTTTAGTAACAGGCTCCTATGATAAACCAAATAAGTTTTTCTTCTTTGAAGATACCCAAGCAGCATAAAAAATGGCCATACCTTGTTAGCATCTTCATGCTTTTCAAAGCTTACAAAGCCAAAGCCCTTGGATTTTCCAGTGGGGTCTGTCATCACTTTAACACTCAGAGTTTTACCTGTTACCAAGAGACAGAGTTAGTAAAATATCATAAAACTTTCAAGACTATTAAACCCCATATAATAGCCCCAACCTTCTCTCTCATCTGATGGTCAGCCTCTGCCTCCCGTCCAATATTTGGCACAACTACTACCCACACCTCAACTCATTGTATTCCTCAGCCTCAAAGTGATGCACGTAGAGCTACACAGATGGTAGCAGCACTGTTAAACTGCCATGGGTCATGAAATTCACGGCCTCATTAAAAGTGTTTCTGTATTTACCATATGTGCTGAAGAGCTCCTTTAGTCTTTCATCATCCATGTCATCCCCAAAGTTCTTAATATAAACATTGGTGAATTCCTTTGCCTTGGCTCCCAACTCAGCCTCCCGTTCTTTACGAGACTTGAATCTCCCAACAAATCTGTAAGAAAGAATGAAAATCCCAATAAGCAGCTTGTTTTCAAGAGTGGAAAAAAAATGTGTGATTTGCGGCGAGGCAAAAAATGAGTGTGTAGTAGGAGCTGGGAATGAGGACAAGAAAGGGTGACAGGAGGAGGACAAACAGGCCACAGACCAACCAGAAAAATCACCTGTCCTATGGCGGAGAGAGTCAGACAAGGATGCCCACCCAGCTCTGCAGTGGAGAGAGTACTGGCCACAGAAACCCACCCCAGCCCACTAGCGGAGAGGTAGCAAATCAAGGCTTGGTTAGGGAAACCCACCAGCCCTGTAATGGAGGGGTAGCAGGCCATGGCTTGGGCAGGGTCACTCACCAGCCCTGTAGTGGAGAGGTAGCAGGCCAAGGCTTGGGCCAGGAGAACCAGTGCCTTGTGTGTCCCTGTTAATACCGAGATGCATCACGGTTCATGCGATCGTTGCTGCTTCTGGCTGTGACACTCACACTTTGCGGTCGTTTAGCAGCATGCCGTTCATCTTCTCGATGGCTCTATCTGCAGCATCCTGGGTCTCAAAGTGCACAAATGCGTAGCCCTTAGAGCCATTCTCATCACACACCACCTAGATACGCGGAAAGAAAACAAAATGTCAGCTCTCTGAACACATTTTCTCCTCTGTCATACTCAGACACAAGGCCAGCACGTGAAAATATGTTATCGCCAAGGGTCAACACTAGGAAGATGCTATCTGTGTTTCAGACTTGCACACTTCATGACCAAATCTGTCGTAACTTCAGCAATCCCTGACCTTTTGGTCAACTCCGACTTTGAGAGACTCCACTCCTCACTTGGTGAAAGGTGTCCCTTTCGCTTCCTACGTTGGACGTGTCTGATCATGTCACTGCTATAACAGAATGGGACAAAGTAACCACATCTCACCTTGCAGGACAAAATATTCCCAAACGCTGAGAATGTGTCATAAAGTGCCTTGTTATCAATGGATTTGTCCAGGTTCTTAATGAAGACATTCCCAACCCCTGACTTCCTCAAGGAGGGGTCCCTCTGAGACCACATGATGCGAATGGGTTTTCCTTTGATCACATCAAAATTCATGGTATCTAGAGCACGCTCAGCTGCAAGAGAAGTCAAGAACAGATTTCTGTGTTAAAGAATAACACAGAATTTCTATTGTTAAAGAATAAAGGTTTCCATCATGTGGGTGATCGTTTTCTGTGAATTTTACTCAGCTGATGGGGACACTTGGGGCAGTATCACAGGCAACCAATTCCAATGACTTTTTAACTCAATGTTTCAAGGGAGGTCTTTGCAGCACAGTCACTAGACATGTTTAAGTATATAATAGGTTTAATAGACTCTTTTAAATTTACATGATAGTAATGTTTTAAGAACCACAGCAAAATGAATCTCAAAATGCCTAGGGTTTATTAGTTGTATTCTTAATTATTATAAAGGTAAATTGCTGCACTCAGAGAAGGAAAGGAAATATAGGAAACCCTGGGGAAAAAAGGTAGTAAGAAAAGTGGCTGTTTGGCTTGTTTGCTTTTCATGAAGCTCACATCTACCCGTACTCATTTCTATTAAGAGAAAAGGATCATCTCCCTATCAGGTCAGGGAAAACGTGCACAAACACGTGGCTGGCTGGGAAGAAACATGAGTCAGCCTCCAGAACTTACGTGGCCAAAAAATTATTCTCAAGTTGCTCAATCTAAAGATGACAGCAAGAGCGGACAAAACTCTGGAAAAAAGTCCATATACCTGATCTGATTAACAGGGAAGTGTTTATCTAAACTCCAAAACCCCAGCACCGTCATTCTAACCTACACTGAAACCCCCTTCACGATTCTATTTCTGCTACCTACTGATATATTAAAAGGATCATTACGTACACACATTAGGATCTTGTTCATAAAATTGAGATGCTTGGGACTCTTCTGTGCCAGAAAACACTCCCAGCATGGAGCACGCAGAGAAAAAGAAAGACTGTTAATTCCCAGCACGAAGCAGGGAAAGCGTGGGATAGACAGGCATTAAAATCAAGGAACATTAACAGGGCAGGACCCAAGTTCCCCAAATTTGTTTGCCTCAACTCTTCCAGGCTATCTTCACCCAATGATACTTGCTGATTAGATTTCAGGAGCAAATTCAAGGAAAACGCCAGTTCGAACCCTTCCTTTCATGTGCCTGTAGTGGAACCAAAGTAACTACTGAGCATTTCATGGAACTATCTCTAGGAACTCCAGTGAGACATTGCCTACAAAAGTCTCCTGCACTCCCTACCCCCAAAGTCAGTTTCAACTACCACATGGAAGTTTCTCAGAATTTTTCATGTGCTTTGAAAATGTTTTTTGTTGTTGTTGCTTTTTAAATTGAAGTGGTGCTGTCACTATTTTCCCCAGTCCTTCACACATACCCCCAGCTGAAAAACAACCTCTGATGGACTTTATTCCTGAAGTAGTCAGGCTTGTAAAAAAAAAAAATAATTTAAGGAGGAAAATTATACTTGCTACAACTCTACTAGCTCTGTTTAATCAAAGGTGTTAAATGCAATTAACTGCCATGCTAAAATGATTCCCCAGCTGCTACTCTGAATCAATGCAACTGAGGTTCTTCCTGCAGTCCATTCCTAGTAGGCACTTCAGCAGGCGACTTGGTCCAGCTTGTCAAATTTGGCAGTGTTTATTTATAGCAGGGAGAGGTCCTCCAGAAGTATGTGTTGGCAAGGACACAAACTAGTTGTATATACCATTTGCAGCATAAATAGGGCTCGTTCTGAAAGGTGACAAGCAGATGAAGCAGTGGCATGCAACCAGAGGGAACTGTGAAACACTCTGCAGCAGCTACCAAGATATAGACTAGTTATGAACTTACTCCCAGTTCTTTCAAGCTTCCTAAGCACATACTTAAGCAGATACTATTGCACTGCTCTTTCAATAGCTTGCTAGTATTCCACTCTATTATTATACTCTGCTTGAAATTCACTCAGACACTCCTTGTGAGCAGTGGTTTAAGAAAGCCCTAGATGGATTCCCTGATTTGAGGAAGGTCTGCCATGCCCACAGGTGGAAATGCAATCACATTACACCAGTACCTAAGAAAACCTGTAAAGGATCAGCATGAGTTACATGAATGACTCAGACTAGGCACATCGGATTCATTTCCTTAATCTGAACAAACACCTTCTCATTTTCTGTTATTTAAGCCACAAAGCTTCAGCCATTTCAGTTCCTGTATCTGTTTCTCTCCCACCAGTTCCTGTCATCCTTCCAGCAGACCTAACTGCAACTGATATACAACATTATACACACTCTTAACCCCTCTCAGGCTTCCTTCTCATTCCTCTTCCATTGCCTTCTGGATAGGGAAAGCATATGAACACTCCTTGCAGCTTGCCTTAGGCCTCAGAGTAATTAATCTCCCTTTCAGGTTCCCTGATGCAGAGCTAACACAATGCTGGAATTAGCAACTGTGGTTGAGCAGCATAAAGACAGATAACCACACACATACACCAAGATTCACCCATGAGAAAACTCTGCACAAGGAGTTTTATTCTGCAAAGATGGCCGCTCTGCAAACCTCCGGGCTCTCGCTTGCGTCACTAAGCAAAAAAGACCCAACAACAAAAGCACATAGCACAAATTTAACCACTTATTTTTTTAAAAAAGAGAGGCTGCATACAGATCAGACTTAAATCCCTTGATCGCTTTAGTTAGAACAAAATGCTGTTGGCAATGAAGCATATACAAGTAACCACTCTTCCCTTTTAACTTCACACCTGCATTTAATGTTACACAGGTCTTCTCTTACATTGTCTTCTTTTCTTTAAGGAAGAGACAAAGTTTATCTATACTCTTCTACACCTTTCTTCAGAGACACTTATCTAATCCCAGCTCTGGGTTCCTTCTTGGCTTGGGAAATGTTTGTTTTCTCTGTACTTCCAGAACAGCTTATCTCTATAGCCATATTAAAGTTTCTCTGCTTCATTATCAGAGTTGTCACGTCATGACTGTTGTCAATGTTATGAAACCTGGAATGTAATTAAATTGCATGAGGAACACATGAAAAAGGAAATTCAGCTTTTCTTTCAAATGAAGTGAGTTTGTTTTCTTTCCCTTCTTCACAGTCAAAAAGAATAAATATTAACAACCACAGCTGAGCCTGAACTAGCCAGAACTTTGAAGCATTTCCTTAATCTGCCTATCACAGTATGACAGATTCAGCATTCACTGATTACTACGCCAAAGAACCGCAACTGAAAACAGCAGAGCTTATTTTCACTAAAAATAACATCTCTGCAGCAGACTACCAGTTAGACAATGCATGTCCAAAAAGTAACCCCTTCCAGGGTGAAGCATCACTCCATTAGCTAACAAAAATTTAAAGAAAAATGCAAGCTTTGAATCAATTCAGATACAGGAACTCTGGAAGTACAGAGCACATTCAAGATGCGACAGTGTGATCTCCCAGTGGCCCCACGTAATGGGGAAGAGTTCTGGCTACTTGACTTGCCCTATGCTCTTTCTCTAGTCATATATGAAAGAGTCTTATTTCCCACACAAAAAAGTTAAAACATTGTTTTCTTCAGATTTATGAAGCACTCATCCTTCCACAAAAGGTGCCAGGGAAATGCAAACTGTCATATATAAACTTCTTTAATACCTACCACCACTTCAAGCATACTAACAATGTGTCCACAAGAACTTCCCCAAAAGTTTTCAGAGCACAAAGCTTCCTTAGTATTTTTACGTGGTACTTTGAAGCATCTACTATCACCCATAAATCAAAACAGATCCCTACAGTGCTACAGAACACGCCCCCGTCTTTCCGCAGATTTAGGAAAATGAAGTCCAAATGCATTTCTGATTATGAATTCTTGGAAGAAAATACAGATCCATCCTTCTTTCAGAAAGTCCTCATGCAGGCAGTACATGAGGGCCACCTTGAAAACAAAAGCCAAATTTCTGCATTTGACAATAAGAATTATATTCTTCATATTCAGGTCTTTGCTTCGGAGGGACTGCAACACACCACCAACAGGCTCACCTTTCCAAAATTATCTGGTTTTGTTCTGCTGCATTACATTTAATACAGCAGCTGTTTTTCACTTATGCAAAGTAACACATGCTGCAGTTTGCCAGACAGAAGAAATTAGGAGCACTTCAGAAGAGATCTCTTCATGAGGGCAGGACAAGTTTGAATATTTCTCCTTCCCAACATTAACTCAATGATTTGGTTTAAATCACTTGACCTTCTAAGACCTACCAGTAACAAGACACCACTTACTTTGTCAAAGTATCACTTGAAGTACTGGGACTTCCCCAAATGTCTGCTGCCTCACCAGGAGCCCAGAATGATGCAACCTCCCTCTAAATTCCTGCCTATTTATTACTATAAAAGATTACCTTGAAATATATTGGAAGGCCACCTGTCTTCTTTGTATGAGGTGCAGAACTTCTTTTTGCTAAAGCAAGTACATGTGACTAGCCACTCTTCCCTTTTAAGCTCATAACCACACATATTATACAGGTCTTCTCTACTTTGAGAACTTTATCTATACTTTTGCTCCCCATCTCCCCAACATTTACCTAATCTGAGCTCTGAGTTCCTTCTTGGCTTTATTTCTGTTGCTTGTTCTTATTTCTCTTATCCTAAAAAAAATGAGATCATAGCCTAGACAAAGGCAGGTGAAACTGGATAACTGTACCTTTGCTTGTACAGCACATGAACATACCAAGGTGGTTTTATAAGAGGGATTCAGAGCAAACAGGTTCATCAGAGCAGGAGAGGACCATGTATACAGGCTCTCAGGTTCTTTCCTTCTCACTGAGAAGTTTTAAAACACTAAATACATCGCTTAGCCTGCATAAAAAGCACTCCTGAGAGCTCCATGAATGAGAAATTATGCACTGGGGTGCAAGCCACCTTTTCATCAGCCTAGCAAGAGGAAGGATCAGGAGCGCTCGATCAGATCAGTCAGCATCTCAAGGAAAGGACATGCAAAAGGACCTGGGAGAGGATGGAAGCTAGGATGGCACATAGTCACAACAGACTGTAAAATCCAAACGTTCCAGCCAAGAGCTCAATCCCAGAGGCTCTGCTAGCTTGCAGGAATACAATTTTGTAATAACGTTTCTGCTTTCCACACATAAAATACTTTGATCCAAAGTCAATATATTACCCTCTGCAACAAACAGACCGCTCTCTGCTGTCTGTAGAAATGTAAAGCAGGATAAACTACTGCAGGCTAAAGGAAAGTTTACTTGCTGCTGAAGTCTGTGCTGTTGTGAATCAATTCTGAATTCAAAAGAAAAGTTTGCACTCATCTATTCTTTGGATGCCTCTATCACATATAGATACTGCTAAATCACAGCACAGAGCAATAAACTTGCACCAGTCAACAAGCAAGGGCTCTGAAAACTAGGGCAGAAAACACTGACCCATTTTTCTTTCAGAAAAAATATGTTCCAAAATGACCTCTTCTGTCCCATCTTTCACACGCTGCTGCTTCAGCTCTGGAATACCTACTTGAGCAGGAGCCAAATTAAAGTATGAAAAAAAAGAGTCTGGCAAGAGCAAATCAACCTGGCTTCTGCATGTGAGACAATCTGGTTTCCCATGCATTGAACAACGCATCTTCTTTCCCATTAACACAAGAATACCACTTCCTAGACTGGAAGACCCATCCAGCTGCTTGCACAAACACAGCAACCTGCAGTCCACCAGATCTCCCAAATATTAAATTGGGTGTGGGCAGCCAGAGGCTCAGCCAGCCAAACTGAGCATTCAAACAGGGCTGACTACTCTGAACTTTTTCTGCTAGGACTGACTGCAGGAAGACCCACATAAATAGCCCAAACCTACACGAGAATGAAGGGGAACACAGCAGAGATTATTCTCTTATGTGAGCTGGAACAAACCCAAGTTTCCAAAGTTTAGTATCAGTGAGAGAGAAATAGGTCTATCTGTCAGAAATGTTACCAAGATGTGCATTCACAGAGTATTTTGTAGACACCAAGCAGTAAAAAATATTCCAGCTTCAGTCACTAGCAAGTGATTACTTACCCTGTAACAGTTTGGTAGGCAGCTACATGGCAATACACGTGAATAGCGGTGTGGATTAGTGAATAAAAGTGAAAGAAAAAAGCCATAGATGTGGTTGTATATGTCACTTACCATCTGCTGGCTGCTGGAAGTTGACGTAGGCATACCCGAGGGACCGGCGGGTGATCATATCCCTGCAGACCCGAATCGACAGAACGGGCCCAGCGGGGCTGAACTTCTCATAGAGCATGGCCTCGGTGACATCGGGGTGCAGGTCACCCACGTACAGCGACGCCATCGGGTAACTGCTGGCAGCTGTGTTCATCTTCCACCCAGCACGTGCACCCACCAGGAACTCAGAGGGTTTTATTCTTGGGGTTTCTTTAAGTCAAGCTTTTCGTAAATATTTAAACTGGGGAAAAACTCAAAATCTTATTTAAAAGCCTCACTAAGCGGGTGCCTGCAGAAGCAGCTTAGGGGTGGCAGTAGGCTGGTGACCGGAGGGAGGGAGCAGTGGGGGGGACCGGGGGACGGCTGCTCCGCCACGCCAGGCCCCGGGACAGAGAGCAGCTGAGGGGGAGGAGAGGCCTAGAAATCAGCAAAAAACAAAGTTAAGCCTCCAGGAGAGTGGGGGTCAGATAAGAAGCCAAAATTCATAAGCCAGCTCCTGAGTGTTTCTCCCGTCAGCTCTGGGGCAAAACCCTCCTCGATCTCCCTAACACCGCGTCCCTTACTTTGCTTTAAGAGTCTAATTCAG
>NW_009188635.1:15389-15673 GCF_000690835.1 Fulmarus glacialis
TAATGGTATGAATTAATCGGTGACATGAAGGAGAATTACTTGAATGGAGGACTTTCTGTGCCAAAAAGCTTTTATGTGAGGACATAGTTAAACATTGCACTAATGCAAGATTAAAAAAAAAAAAAAAAAAGCAAAAATAACCCTCTCTGTAATATATATTTATACGAACCTTTCTTTTAAAATTAAATCTTCTCTGCTAGGTTTATATCTTACATATATATAAAATAGATCGGCTCTAGCGGGGCAATAAATAACACGCGGCGGCGGTTGAGCGCCCAGAGGGG
>NW_009188636.1:0-1140 GCF_000690835.1 Fulmarus glacialis
GAGAGGGACGCTGCCCGCCATTCCCGCTGCACGCCTCGGGAATCGCTGCCCCCAGAAATTAGCTTTTACAGGCGCAGACGGCGCGAGCTGCGCAAAGCCCTTGCACGCAGCCCCGCTTCGCTGGGGACAGGCAGGGGGGTGCTCAGCACCCGCGAGCGCAGAAGGACAGCAAACCAGTGCAGTGCCTCCCCTGCGCGTCTTCCTGAGGGTCTCCAAAACCAAAACCAACTTAGCAGGCTTTCTGCCCAAGCCCCCGGGAAAACCCTGACCTCCCGTTCAATCCACGGCCTCCGACGTAGCCCGAATGAGCAAACGCGCCTTGGAAGATGCCCCGCAGGTCAGCAGCCCTGGACTTTTTTGATCCAAGTGAATTCCACAGTTGGGGGATTCACCTGAAAACTCAAACGGGGAAGGGGGTAATTCTTTTATCCGCCAAGAACTTGAAAGATTAAGGATAATAAAGTCCACCTCACACCGAACCAAAAATTCAAGATCCAGAAAAGCGGCAGTGAATGAGGAAGCAAAACAAGGGAGCCAGCAAACATCCCAGATAACACCAACTGAAATATGTCGTCTCCACAATTCCAGAAACGGTTTGTAGCTGCTTCCCAAGTCTTTTGCTTCCCTGCAATAAACTAACTTCCTTTCCAGAACATATACTATTTTGACATTGTTTTGAAAATTGAAAAACACAATTTTTCGCCAATAGTATAACTCCTCAGATTTTCAGACACGTGTCACTTAGCTCGATCCCCTTCTAACAGCTCATTTCAGTCGGGACAGACCAGCGTTAGCTCAAAAGGAAAACGTAACCGAAGGATGCTTTAATAGCTTTTCTCCAAAGGCTATGGCTCTGTCCCGCAGAGATCTACCGGGGATCATTTGTCC
The DNA here is from genome assembly GCF_000690835.1 of Fulmarus glacialis. NCBI lineage: Eukaryota > Metazoa > Chordata > Aves > Procellariiformes > Procellariidae > Fulmarus > Fulmarus glacialis. The sequence goes on from NW_009188636.1 coordinate 889, forward strand.
CATCCGTGCCAAGCTTTGCCCAAGCACCGGCTCCAAGGGGACGGGAGCGGTCCCCACGCTGCTCCCTTTTCTATCCCCCCCTTCTCGAGGGGAACAGCACCGGGCGCCTAACTGAGTTTCAAGGATTTGCACACGCTTGGGCAGAGCCGTTGGAAAAACACTCATTTAGACCGGCATCCGTGCCGAGCGGCTCAGGGAAAACACCATTTTCTCACCGCGGCAATGAGGTTAGAGAGGGGCTCCGCGCCGCCC
>NW_009188637.1:0-22784 GCF_000690835.1 Fulmarus glacialis
TTATATATATACATATTACATACGTATATATATTGAAAAGTTTCTAATAATTTCCAATTTTATTTAACATTAAGAAGTTAGGGCTTTCCAGATGGTTTTGTTTGCATTCTCATTGATCCTCCCTATAGGTTGGAGGACATGGCTTTTGTAGAAGCTGCTTGTTGGAAATGAAAGACTGGATATAGAAAATTTTTGTTTAAGCAAGTGGGTATTAAAGATTAACTATTTCTTTTTTCAAATTACTCTTACTATTTTTTTATTAATTAACTGTTTCTCTTCCTTATATTTTCTTACATGACTGTCCTGAAATATGAGGTGCAGTTCAGTGAAGTGTCCTAAACATGAGTGACCTCTGTGGACAAACGCTCGCTATCGACTCTAGGGAAAGTCATGACTCTACTGCGAAAGCTATGGCCCAGACTTCACTCTTCCTTTTGTTTTCCTTTGAAATTAGGACTGAGATACATGCATGTTTATACAAACGCGTTATGTAAGGAGTACAGACATTCAGAATCTGTAGTTAGGTGTCACATCTGTCTATCCTAATTTACTTAAAACATTTCCCTCTGCATCAAGTATGAGTATCTTCTTTCCTCCTGCTGTTTTTAAAAGAGAGTGTGTCACACTCTTGCTGAGTTCTCTTTTTTAAAAGTTTAGTGGAAGGGGGATTTTCAGGCCATTTTCTCTTGCAATTCTGAGAGCCAGGTACCCGTGGTTTCTGTGGAGGGAACAAAGTCAGAGAGATGCCTTGGGGAAAGGCAGAGAGTGCGAGGGGGTGGGATTCAGGGTTGGATGCCTGGAGTAGCCTGAGGTAGGGGGGTGCGAATATTCTTTACTACCCCAACAGAGAATTATTTTTCTGTAAGCAAGAGGAAAATTCCAGCTGTTTTTTGGTAATACTATATTGTGTTTGTTTTTATTCAGCATTTCATTGCAAAAATTTTGTTTAGCGCCATGCCAGGTGCTTGACTTGGTTTCCACTGAGCCCAACAGAAAGTAGGCATTTTTAAAAGTCTTATGCCTGCAGTGCGAGACTGGGAAAACTCTGTGTTACTGCTTTAGATTTAACATTAAGCAGTGATAAAGACAGTTAAAATCTATCAATACTTCAAGACATTTGAAATACTGTCGTTTAGTAAGAGCACTAGCAGAAGTAAATTTATTTTGCCATTGATACTTTCAAACTATTTTTAATATCCTTTTAAAAATGTGAAGTACATTATTTTGGATTATTGCATTATATTATGGTACAGGAGCAAAACATGAATTATTAAAACTCCCCTTTTTTATTTCTGAACTAGCTGTTTCTGATGTTTATATTACTTTGTTTCTTTTTTTTTAAATACATCACCACTACCACAGTTGTAAACAGAAGGAATAGAATTTGTTTCTGTACATCATGGAGAAAAATGCAACGAGGAAAATGCATTGATTCTTTTTCTCTCACGTGTGAACAAATGGGCAGTGAATATAACTAGTCTATAGACACCCAAATAGTTACAATAATTTTGATAATCCTGAAGCTTCCCCATCTACTTACTCCAAAATTTCCTTATAAGATAGAAATGTTTTAAAGCAAAAACTGATTTTCACCGTGAAAACAAGCAGTCTTATGATTTGGAATATTTTCATAGCCAGAATGCCGTTTGCAATGTGAAAATAGAGGCATGGAAAAAGACAGAACTATTAAACAAATAGCCTGAAAAGTTGTTCAGTGTTTTCGTAATTTGAGTCTTTCTGAAATGTGTTATTTTACAGAACTTTCTGCATTTTCATTCTTCTCCTGGTGTGTCAGTACAGTCAGCACGTCATATCCTGCACCGCTAAGAATACTTGCCACCCAGTGGCAGGAAAAAGATAGTAGCCCACTAGTGTACACGTACTGAAAACACTAGAGGAAAATACTCTGCATGGCATTTTCACTGACTGCTGTTGCAATGTTTGATGTTGCAGGACGGATGGTCGCAGTATCACTTTGTAGCCTCATCTTCAACAATAGAAAGGGATCGGCAAAGACCGTACTCTTCATCACGCACGCCCTCCATCTCGCCCGTGCGCATGTCTCCTAACAACCGCTCAGGTAAGACCAGGCTTTCAGGACTGAAGTAAAGACAGAGGTAATCCATCACTGTCCTTTTCCTTCTTTAAACAATGTCACTGGCATCCGGATTTGTTGTTAACAACGGTGGAGGGGCACAAAATGTATTCTTTACTCTTACCTGAATTATCTGTTCAAAACAGGAAATTTTTTTTTTTATTAACACCTTCTAAAATTTTACAGCAGAAAGGATATTCCATACCCTTTTGTTACGAATTCTCATGCAGTGTTTTCCTGATTGGGATTACCTGACTAGATCTCAGGGCAATGGTGTCCATTTGCAGCATGAGGAAATTCTGTTACTCGCTTTGCTAGTCATGAAAACCGCTGTGTTGTTTGTGACCACTCTGCACACTTAGCAGAAGTTGGAGGATCCACATTATTTTTTTGTCAGTTTTTATTCTGATTCTATGTGTATGCGTATATAAGTGTGCATACACGTGCATATGTAAGTTTCACAAAAGATTGACTACAGGTCTTCATGTAACCTTGATGACATATTTAGACCAGCTGTCATTAATTCTGTATGATCCATACAATGAATTAATGTAAGTATCTCAACTTATGCCGCAGTGTTAATTAATTTTTCTATTCAGAAATCTGGGCGTTTTCCCCTCAGTTTATTCTAAGGTAGAACATACCTTGGTTACATAAAACCATTCCCAGTGAAAATCTTCTAAGACAAACGGAGTAAAACAGTCAGCCTTTCCATGTGCTTTTTACTACTTGTTCAGTCAAATGCTGTCATTCATAGGTATACCAAGAGTTTAGGATTAAAATTGGCCAAACTGATTATTGCGATCAGCTTTGTGCCATAGTTTTGTTTTTAAGAAAATTGTTTTGTTAATTATCTAGAAGCTGCATCTTAGTCCTGCAGAACAACCACTGAGGAAATTTGAAAATGTAGCCAGAAGTACAGTAAGAGCTGCTATTCAGTTCTCAAAATCTGTCATTATACAAGTCCGTAAAGGGCTCTTGTTCCTTTTTTTGTTCTCCAAAATCTCATTTTGACTATAAGTGCAAGGCACGTGAAATGTCTGGCCCTGAGATCGTAGTTCTGTCTCTTGCCAGAACTGTCTCCTCATTTCCGCTACTCTATTGCTTAAAGAACATATACTTAAAGAAATTTTGGATTAAATCTTACTGCCATCATCAGTTATCATAAGACTGGAAGAGGACAAATATAGTGGCTGTTTCTGAAGGAAGAGGAGCCCGTGTAATTACAGACCAATCAGCTCAACTTCATTCTAGAAAATTGCTGGAACAAATAATCACAATCTAGGCACCTCAAAGATAGTAGGAACATAAGATACTGCTTAACTCTGGGAGTATCTGTTTCTACACAGTAGTATAAGTTACTGTCTGTCTGGTAGTATCCATATCAAATCCAAACATTGGTTCGATACAATTTGTTCTTATAAAATCCACCTGAATTCCTGCTACAACATACTTAAAACGCGTTGTGGAAAGAATAGTCAATAAATGAAATCTACTGTAATCAGTAAAACTCCTTCACACAAGATTTTTATAGGCAAGCTAGGGCAAGCTAACAAACGGTCCAGAAAATGTCATGTGTGGTAAATACAAAACTGACTGAAAACCATTCGCAAAGAATGCGTATTGCTTATTGCCAAAACAGAAGAATGCTTTGCTTGGAGGTTTGCCTTCGGTCCAGTACTCTTCAGTGGTTTCATGAATGACCCAGATAATATACAAAGAACACCTATTACCTTTGCGGGTGACATAAACCTGGGAGAAACTCACGTACCTTGAAAGGCATTATTGGAATTCAGAATGATCCTGAGAACTGGAGATAGTGTCCAAAGGGGAAAAAGATCCAGTCCTTTACGAATAAATTATAAGGAGAATATCTGGCTAGACAAAAGTTCTTTAGAAATTATTTAGGTTTTTTTGTCAGTTGCAAACATGAGCCAGGAGATGGAGAAATCAGAATATGAGGACACATGGAATGGACTGTAATTGTTTAACTCAAATAAGAGAGATACAAGATGGGGGCAGTGGGCAGAGGTACGCTTCAAGTACTCAAGCACATAACAGCCAGCTGTGAAGAGGAACGGCATGAACTTTCTCTACTTTCATAGCAGACAAATGGAAATAATGAGCAGCAAGGAGTCAGGCTAGACATCGGGGAACAGTAGGAAAACAAAGCACTGGAACAGACTGCTTGGAGCAGTTGTGTGTGTGGTCTTTGTCATTAGAGATCTTTAGTTTTAGATGAAAATCTGTCAAGAATTATTCTGGTATACTGGATCGTACCTTGGGGTAAAGAGTTGAAGTAAATGAACTCACAATGTCCCATCCATCCCTAGGAGTTAGTGATAAGATGCTTTAACTAGCATAGAGACCTCTGTCTTCTTTCCTGTATCCTTTAAGAATAAGAGCAGAAAGCCTTCATATCAATTTTCAGTCTAATGTCAACCAATAATTTTATGTCTGCTTCCAGTAAAAACTCTGAAAGAGGGCACTTCTGGATTTTAACACTTCCCAGAAAGCAGTTGTTCTCACATGGGAGGAAAGAGAGAATTCCCGCAGGGAACAGAGAGAGATGGTTTTGTCTTTATCAGTCAATTTTGTTCAAAACACCAGAGTGCTTAAAAGCATTACCAGAGTATTTGAAACAAAATGCATCCCTCTGTTAGCAACTTTTTCAAGGTTTGCATTCTGCTTTGTTCCCTATTAGACTCGAGCTGCCATTAGCTGATTTGGTAATTTAATGTCATGTTTCTTTATATCTACTGGATTATCAGCTTTAGAATTACATCACTATTGACAAGCAATTTAAAAGCAATCCCCAGTTCTAATTGCTTCGTACGAAAAACCATCTGTCCCACATTTGCTCTGTGAATTCAGAGGCCAGGACCAGCAGAAACAATGTAAGCAGAATTCAACATCACTTGTGCTTCCCTACTCCTTAACTAAAAAATGTAAGGTAGTTTAGAGATGCTGAAAGACATAACTCATGATGAAACTTCACAAATGAACTTGTCTTACTCTTTTTTTTTTTTCCTTTTTTTTAAGCAAGGACATTGTTATTGCTTTTGAGGTTCTTTTGACATATCAAATACCTGGGTGGAGGCAGGGGAGGGAGTGGAAGTAAGCACCAGCACTTTAGTTATTTTTGTACCACTGTGACTTCACGAGGCTCTGGGGTGCTCTGCCACTCACCTTGTACTCCTTCCCCTGCCCTCCACAACAGGGAAAGTGGATTGTATCTACCAACACCTAAATATATTGAAGTCAGTTTACTTGAAAGCCATTATTTTTTCCTCTGCTTTTCTCCTTTTCCTGAGCATCGCAAGCTCTAAGTCTTCATGATCTGTGCCAGCGATCGCCTTCACATTTTCCAGTGCATGAGAATCAAGTACAAACCCAGTTCTCCTCCTAGTCACCTCATACTTCCCTGCTTTTACCATACCACAAGTATTGGTGATGAAGGATTTAGTTTTAATGATACCTTAAAGTAACAGTTGTTGTTTTAATGGCAAATGTTCATACATAGATATTTAAAGACAGATAAATTATTTGAGTTACCTTTAAGTGCTAGGCATTCTTTGCTATATGTCTTCTATGAAAAACATCTTTCTTTTCTTCCTGTCCCCATTAGAATCATTTAATGGGTTTGTTTATTTTCAACAGAGAAGGGAGAAAACCATTTTATAAGGGTTTTCCACACAGTTGAAAGTTAATGGTCTTTTCAACAGAAATAAATTAACCATTTTGAGAAAAAAATGGAAGTGCCTATACAGAAAGTTTTGACAAGATAAAGAAATTAAAAAGCTAAAGGGGAAGAAAAAAATCATTATTATTGTACTTTTTTCTTAATGATCATCTTAGATGTTGGGTGTAAGTGAAAAAAGTAAAACATTCAGAGAGCAAATGATGTTTGGAGTTGATTGTCCCATGAATACATTTGTCCTGTATTTGAAATAACAGCACCTTTTCTTTTCTTCCATAATGGGGTAGTGTTTCTTCAAACAGCTTAATGTTAGTATGGTAACAAATCTAAACTTTACTAAAATGTTTACTCTAGAGTTAAACACTACATTCAGTCATATGTGGCAAGAAAAAATAAATCCATTTTTATGATCTAGCAAGTGCCCCAGCCTCACCTCGGGAAATGATCAGCCTAAAAGAAAGAAAAACAGACTATGAATCAACTGGAACAAATGCCACTTACCATGGAAATAAGGGAGAACACACTTCTAGGAAAGACACCATGACAGGTGAGATTATGCTTGCATAATATATAAAAACATATATAAAAATCAGCTGTGATAGACCACTGATTTTATAGGCTTGGCTAGGTTTACTGTATTACAGAAAAGAGTCAACCTGCTTTGGTTGATTCCAAAGTTTTAGCCACCTTGAGAAATACAACTGGAGAAATATTTGATCCTAATGAATACAATGCTGTGTGAAAATGATTTGTAAAGACCATGTTTCTTCACAGAGGAAAGATTCTAAAAACAATTTGACATTTCTTTTTAATTTTAAGTTTGTTTTCGTTTCAGAAGGAAGTGAGTAAATCCACCTTCTATTAACTAGCATTGTTTCTGAAGCATGACAATGGTTGAGCACATGCAGTCTTTCGCAGGGAATGGCTTTCCAGGACCAGTTAGCTTATTTTTGCACGTCAGTCATTCCTAGGAAATTCAGTAGCAGTTTGTAAAGCCTATCCCTGTTACTTTCTCAGCTGGGCTGATGTAAATGGAACAATTTTGTCTGTGTATGTTATGGCATCTATTGCAGGTTTCACTAAAGGCCTCTCTCCCCTAGTGAGCTCATTAACCTGTTAGCATTTCAGTAATTACAAAATTGAGTGCTTTGCCTAGTACTACACCTCTTTGTTACTTCTCTTGCAAAATATGTGTTGGTCTCCATCACCATTGCACAGGCTTGTATAACCTCTGTTGAACAGTTTCATACATTTATACAGCGCCGAGCATCATGGTGTCCTCTCCTCCAAATGCTACCTCAGGGCAAGCAAAAAATCACAGTGAGGAGTCACTCCGCGCTTTCTCAATGCCTGTTACCTTTTCCCACGCCCTCTGTAGAGGTCTTGCTCGGGGGATGCCAGAATGGGCTGTCTTTGTGTTCCTTGGCTCAGTGGGGACACCAGTAGCATGCTGACTCAGCATCAAGCCATCCATACTAGCTTTCAAGACCATATTTAGGATATGATGATACTCATACTACATGTACTGTGTTACACGCTATTGTGTAATCAAAACCTAAAGACCAGCCTTTGAATTTGTGTGAAAATGCAATACAGAACATTAATTTGCATGAAAGTGAAAATCTGAAGAAGAGGAATGACAGTCGAGCGTTTGGAAACCACAGAAATGAGGAATGTCCTAATCAGCATCTGCAGTGTCCTACGTGAGCTTGCAGCAGATTCAGTCAAGGTACTGCATTTTATGTATCTGTAATATTTTGAGTGTTTCATAGTCACTGCACAAGGTGGTTCTCTCAAACACTTCAGTCGTCCTTACTTGTGTGATTGTGAAGGACAGGACTGTGGTTTTTTCACCACTTTGTCAAGGATGCATGAAGAGGGAATCTCAGGAGTAAGAGCAGCAGGCTGAAAAGGCAGAAACATTAGGGTTTTTTTCTAGCTGTATCTGCAAATTTAGACTACCAGGTTATATCAGAAGGTTCACAAAAAAAGGGTTTCCATGTGGAAAATCTGTTTTTCCTTGTCTTTCTCCACACTTTAAAAAAATTGGGGTTTTCTTTTTCCCCATCCCTTGTCATTTTGTCTTTTACTATAGTGTTTTTCTTCTCCCATTCCTGTTTCCCTTGTTTCCTTTCTCTTTCAATACAATTTTCAGATCGTGAGGTTTGTACTTCCCCAGCAACCTTTGCTCCACTTTGATTTTTGCATCATGTTTTCCTTTAATATCTGCTTGTAATTTGTCAGTTCTTATTGATTTTTTTGGGTGGGCTTTTAATAAGGAAACTCGAAACTCTCAGCATCATGCTCAGCTATCAACTATTTTTCCAGCTACTGAGCTACTGAGCTGAGAAAAATCGAAACCAAAATCAAATTGAAAAGTTTAATAATATTTCACAATCTTACATGACCATTGTACAAATGAATATATGAAATTAACAAATCACTTTCTCTCTCTTGCAGGTCACCAAATCTCTGCTTATTTGATCTGAGCTCAAATTAAGCACCATTTTAAGAACAAAAGAAAATGACAGTTAGAAGAAGTCTCACTCGTCAACATTCAACATGAAATTTGTGTAAACGTATTTGTAGCTTATAAAATAAATATTTCATTAAAGAACAATATAAAATCAGTATTTGTGATTTTAATTGTGAGACATTTTGACTTTACTTGGATGGTCTAATATAAGTTCGTGTAGCAAGTTCATTGCAATGCCTGTATTTCTTTTTGTGCATCAGACAATGCATTGCAGCTAATGCATCCACAGAGCCTATGGGACTTAGATAAATGTTTTTTCATGTTCCACCTGGCGTATATGTATTTTGAGCTGCTCTTGTATTTTGTGCCAAGCTGATGTATTACACGAAGCTTTTTTTGACTTACAGATTTACACAGAATGTAGAGCCACAGCTGTAGTCCCAATTTATCCACAACTGTCTCCATGCTCTTCTCCAAAGCTCTTCTCAGTTTATAGTTCTAAAATTTTATGATCTTTTGGCTGGGACTGAAATGAAGCGTTTTGATGGATTTTCTAAGTAGAAATGTTGGCTTCTTGCCATTGTGGGGAGTTGTCAGGAAACCTCTGGGAAAAATGGAGAATCCATAAAGTTTGGCTATAACTTACATTGATTTCACAAGGACAGCTAAAAAATAGAGGAACAATATCAAAGTTCTCATTGCCCTCTTCCCTTCACAGGTTTATGATGCCTTGTATGTTTACTATCCATCTTCTCTTCTCTGTAGAAAATAATAACCAATAGTAAAATTTTATCACCTAAAGTATATTTTTAAGACAAAACCTATTATATTCCTTTTAAAAAACCAGGAACTATAAGTGCATGTGATAACGTTATTTATGCCATGGTATTTTCCTTCAGGACAGGGAAAATAAGGTTGCTGTATATTATCATGGGACTCCTACTTTAAAGTTTCTTTTACTTTGTTAGTTCCCTCACTGAACTAATACGTACATCACAGTCTGCACACTGTATCTTGACTTCCACTAGCAGAAACACCTTCTGATTAATTTATTTTCTTTTGGTTGCCAAGAATCAATCATCTATACTTTCATCATTTAAACTTACTTGCAAGTCCCTACACATTCAGAACAGAAAAAACCATCATCGTCTGTTACAATAGCTACAGGTGTTAAGGCTACTTGAACTTATTATTACTTGAAGAAGCCATAATACACTGTAATCTTTTCTTATGCCCTTACCTCATCTTTCATCGTGCAGGAAGGTGGCAGTGGTAGTGACAGGTAATGATCTCTGTTAGCTGAGATTTGTGAGGCACAGAAGCATTTTCCTTTACTGTCTTGAACTAAATTTTAGAAAATGGAGTCCTGCTGCTTATAGCAGAAAAAGCAGGTTATGCAATACCAGATGAGGATGACTAACTGTCCAGCTGAGCTTCCCTTTCTTACTATCAGTCTCTGTTGGTGAGGGCAAAAGGCTAGCACCTTGTTATTTCAAAGTGTCAGTAAATGTGTTCAGAGTAAGTACTTAGAAGAACGGAAAGCTGAATGTTAAACCATGAATCAAGTGACTGGGATGTATGGGGACGGCTTCGGTCAGTGATATCTTTGTCACATAAACCACTGAGTGACATAATTTTCAAAGCTATTGTCAGCTTTGCAGAAAACTGCTGTGGGGAACTATATAATTTTTTTTTAACCAATATCCCCTTGAAAACTGAACAGGGGGGGAAAAGGAAGGTATTTTTCTATAGTGTTCTTTATGCAATGCAACCACAAAGTACTGCAGGTTGATCATAGTGCTCATTTTAGAACCTTCACAATTTTGCCTAGTAAAAAGTACCTCTTCAGTACTATCATGTACTGATGTTTAGATACTGCATAAAATACACACATACATGCACACTCATCACTCCTCAAATCATTTCATCTGCAGCTACAGTTCTCATATCTCTGTAAGGAAGTGTGGCTGCGGAAGATCTCCGTCTCTTGCTCCTCGTACCCTTTTCCCTTCTCTTGCCATGTTTTAAAAAAGAAAATTATTTCATTAACCTCTCATATCTCTGTAAGGAAGTGTGGCTGTGGAAGATCTCCATCTCTTGCTCCTTGTACCCTCTTCCCTTCTCTTTTGTTTTAAAAAAGAAAATTATTTCATTAACCTCTCTTTCTCTCTGTTTGATAATTTTACTATGATGGTACGTATGCAATATTAACAGCAAAAATCAGATATAACCGCACAATATCTGTCCATTCATCTAGCTCATTCTCTCCCTTCTTTCTTTTATATTTGCCCTCTGCTTTTGGACAGCAAGAGTCAACTGCTCACTGAAGCATGGCAGAGCAGGAAAAAGAATGGAGTTCCCAGGGATGCCGCCTGCGTGTTCAGAAGCAGGTACTGGAGCGGGCTGCATGCATTGCTAGCAGCTACATTGCTTGACTTACATTTCCTCCAGAGACAGAATCATCTCAGCCTCCCAGCTAGACTAAGCCAAGATTTCTTGTTCTTGAACTCTTGGCATTCATTTCCAGGCATTTGATGTGTCACTGTATTTCTTTTTATTACATTAAGAAAAGAATACTACTTTTTTTTTTCATTTTAAACTTGTGAATTTGTATCCACATCACTGCAGTGAAATCAGCAACGCAGACCTTGCAGCTACTTTCATAAGCTGAAACTTCCCATTTTTCCATCACAGAATATGTGATCCGGGAGACTGTAGGTCTTCAATCTGGCACGTGACAATTCCGAGCACATCAGTGCAAATGTCACAGTAGTGCATTGGACAGCTATGCACCAACTCTGGACTATTTCTGTTTTTATAATAGTCATGGTTATTAGTGGCACATATGTAGCATGTGCCTTTTTATATATCTGTAAAAAGATGGAAAGGTCATGACCTCCTTAAAGCCTCTCTGGTTGCCTGTAGAAACAACATACGAATTAGCACGTGTCCAGTTTGCTGTTTTTCATCAGGTTCCTCATAAAACCCTCAGATGTTGCACCTTATACCAATCTTTTATTCTTCACATCAAACAACCATGAACAGTATTGTCCTGTCTGGACTGAATATGTTCAGTCATGCCTGACTAAAAACTTGCGTGCGTGAAACTTCAACCCTGCTTATCTTGCAATTTATATACGTGAAAACCAAATGGTTATGAGAAGTTCTTCCCCTGTTTATGAGAGTCCAACACATTGAATATCACTTTCATTTTTTTCAAGAAGTAGCACTTCACGAAATGGGTAGCTGAAACCCTAACTCTGAGTATCTTTAGTTCTTGAGAAGAGGAATTTGTATAACCCAATTTGTTCCAGCACTTTGTAGGGCAGGCAAAAAACCTCAGAAAAACAGCATAAAAAAGATGGTATCAAGCAAAGATCTGGCAGTTGTACTACTGAGAGTCATGCCATCATGAGATGCACCATAAATAGCAATGCTGATGCAGACTCCTCTAATACCACAAACTGTCGTCAGGAGGGAGATTTTCAAACACTAAAGCCGAGGATGCAGCTGGAATATAAAAATCTCTGAAAAAATAGTCAAGTCTCACACACCACTCAAGTTTGGTGACAAAATGCAGCCTGAGCAGAGAGAACCTCTGCAGATCGGTTCTTCGGTACTAACATCTATGGCCAAAGACAAATTACTCAAGCAGTCATCATTTCCATCTGTTACCACCTATTGGCACACAGGCAGAATTAGGAGTACCAACCACTGGAAAAGACCAATCATCAGCTGTTACTAGAGTTCGTATTCTTCCCACCTTCAAAGAAAGGATCCTGCTGCACTCCTTGGAGAGCTCTTCTCCATTTCCTATACAGGACTATGCACTGTCTCAGTAACTGCATCCAGCTCTTCAAGAAACAAGAGTTTTTTCATCCCTGTTGGTTAATGGTTCGCAAGTGAAAAATCTCTTTTCGCAGCTGTTAGGGCTCATTACCCCACCATATAAGCCTTGTCTTTATCCTATTTCAAGAACATGCTGGAGATCTTTAAGAACACTATCTGAGATCTGTAAAGCAGCAACATGGAACAGTGCACCATACTCTGACAAAAATTATACCCTCAGCATGGAACCCGTAGCAGATGTGAAGATCCGAATTGGCGTATTACAGTCAACTTTGACTAAAGACCGTGCCATTCCTTTCTCCATAGAGCGTGTGGTGGCTGGGGGAAAGATTGAGGCAGTTGTACATGCTGGGGTCCATGCTAGTAGGTTGCCAAAGGAAGAAGGAGTGGTTACTTCTTCAGTAACTGTGGTTCTTCTTAGTGATGTGACTAGCATGGATCCCATACCCAGCTTTCAGCTCTTGTGCTGAGTCCTCACCCTCAAAGGTTTTGAGTTCTGAAGGTATTAAAAGCAACTCTTGGTGCCTCCAGGTTTTATACCATTGCTCAGACGCCTGAGAGATCTTGCATGAGCAACATGTTTCAGTTCCACTGATGACTCTGATTTCACAACTACTCAATTTTTACTTTCAGGCACGTGCTTTTATAATGAGAGTCCTCATGACAGCATCAAATCATTGGTTATAATGCCTGGAAAGTTAATATCGCATGCCCAGTAAGAACAGTGCGCAGCAAACACACAAAATACTACCCTCATGTTCTTTCAAATATGAGAAATAACTACAATCTTCCTAGTTCTGCCAGCAAAGTAAGCTTCAGCTAAATAGCCAAATCAAAGTGATCAGCGAAGTCAGCTTTGCAGGGAAAATCCTTAGCTTTTTATGTGTTTTTTTGGGACAGGGTGGGAAATAAATTTTTGCAAAACTGTATGATGTTATCCTTGTCTTTAGAATTACTTCTACTTTCATACTCATAGCTCAGTTTTGTCCGTGCATTTTAGTAGTAGGACATCTGAGAAGAAAGTGACAGCAGTTCATGGATTTGAGACTATGTTGGCCAGACGTCTTCAGTATAACTACACACTACTTTTTTGCATAACTCATTTTTCAGTAGCATTTAATCACTTTTCCCATGAATAATTTCACCATATAGCAAAAGCACTGTAGAATAAATAATCCAGGATTTGGTGTAACGTCATCCAACTGAAGTGAAAGCAATGAAATGTTTCTTAAAATCTCAATATTTACGACTGTTACCTGTTTAGTGTATGTGTGATATAAAATCCCATATATAACCTGAAATATATTACTGAATGCTAGCTGTATAGGAAATAATTTTGTTGATTTATATGTGAAGTGCACTTGGTATGAACATGACATAGCACCTGTTACCGTTGGTAAGTGTATATACCATGTACATGCATGCACACCAAAGCAAAGATTATGACTGTTTAGTGGGAGGAAGAGAAAAGAGAAGTCTGCAGATGCTTTTAAAGATTTTTGTTCATGGGAAACAGGCGCTGTATAATGTATTTAATGAAGCCTTAAGAATTCATTTTGAGGCCAAAGAAATATATTTGGTAAACCTGCTCTTTCCTTCCTTTTTTCTCTCTCCAGCTCAGAACACTGGAATCTCAACTTTGTACAGGAATTCGTATGGTGCACCTGCTGAAGATATCAAACACAACCAGGTAAGTATGGAGACTAAAATGTTACTGTTCCAGATGGGAAAAGACCAGTGTAACATCTTGTGTGGAAACTAAGAAAAATATCACAGAGAGGATAGATTAGAGGAACTGAGTCATCTGCTTGCGCAAATGCAAGCAATTCCACTGGCTTCAAACAAGCCCAAGTTTCAAAAAATGTCCAACAGGTTATGACAGCATATGCACAAAGATTATCTAAGGTGTTTAAGCCTGTAACTCATAATGAAGTCAAGAGGGGCTTGAGACCTGAATGCCTTTAAAGTCTGGATATGTGTGACACAGACTACAAAAGCCAAGCTAATGTTAATGGGCACTTCTTCTGGCTCTGGTATCTCGTGATGTCCTGTGCCAGTGAATTTGGTTAAGTCCGGTCACATCCTATTACTTGAGTATAGCCATCATAAAGCTCAATGCCACTGCTGACACCTAGCAGAAACTCAAGTATTTAACAGTCCTGCAGAAAGAACCCCCTGTATCTTTTGCAGGGACGTGTACGCTACACTTATGTGTAGTAAAAGCCCTCAGATTTGCCATTTAGTCACTCCAGAAGCATGATTGTAACAAGGCTTTTTGCTTGGCTGTTTTTTAATGTATGCATTGGGGCATAGGCAAGAGAAAATGTAGCATTTCATCGGCAAGGATGCATACATCCAAGCCACTCGATCTACAGCTTTGGGACTCTTTTAAAAATGTCCTGTCCCTGAAAACCAGAAAGCAATAAGGACATCTGGATAAGGTGGGCATTACAAAAATGCGGTTGGCAGCATGGGTGCCAAGCTAATGTACTCACAGAAAAAGTCGCAATATTGACATATATGGCATTCATATAGCTGGTATTTCCAGTATAGTATTTCCTCAATCCCTGGGAAACAGACATTTTTCTGCACCCATAGGCTTTTGTTTCATCATTATATGTAATGCTACTTTATACTTAATTATCACAACTCCTTAAGATTTTCACAACTTCCCTACGTAATATGCAAAAGTTACAGCATTTTTCAACTAGAGAAATGAGACAAAAACCATTTAAGGAAAGTACTTAAAGTGATTAGTAATATCAGACAGGTAAATGAATATTTAGTAAAATTGATAAAAAAGGTTTTTCTCTGAAAATTTTTACTAGATTACCTGAAATTTCAATTTAAAAGACTGATATTTCAGTTTTAATCCACAAACTTAAGGTGAAGAGAGTTTCTGATATTCTGTGCCCCCATTTCTCTTTATAGGTTTTGCTTTTTAATTAGCCAGTATTTCCTGTGGTGCACCATATTCCTTCTTTGTGTGAGCCAGTTCAGTGCATGAAGGTGTTTCTGCTTTTATTGCATTTAAAGAGATGAAGCCCTTCAAATTAACACAATATTTAGAGAAAATAAGCGTATGAGGTATTGTAACAGCAGGTGCACTCTAATTGCAGTCGTGAATCAACTACTTTGATTTTTGGAGTGAGAGATTGAGGAAAACCAAAACAAATTTAAAAAAAACCCAACACCAAAAAACAAAACCAATTTTCCACCTTTTCCCACTTGCTTTCTCAATGAAATGTCAAGTTTATGATTGACATATCAGAAATAATGTTTTTAGCTAAAAAGAACCCAGAAATACTACTTCAGTCCCCTATTTTCTACTCAAAAATTGACCATCTCTAACTCTTTGGCATATAAATAGGTTGCTTAGTATAGAATTTGTCTCCTGTGTCCAAAATTAAACACCTGTGTTTGAATATGTGAGATGAAACAAGGGGCTCAAGGTCCTATACACCTTGATAGCAGTACCAGAAATAGAGGCTAGAGTAGCTGTGCTCCCTTGTGCTGTTCCAATATTGGGCCCAGCGTTGTACGATCACCGGCAGGACTATTAAAGGCCATGGAGAGCCTTTTGCACTCTATGCATAGAGTCCAATACAGACATGCTTTGAAAGAGTATCACAGAGTTTGGGACATAGCAGTGCAACTGTTCCTCTCTTCTTGAAGGAGCATTACTAACTCTTGCAGAGTCAGCAGGATCTGCAAAGTCTCCTGCCACCAACGTCTGAGCATCACTGTTCCCAGTGACGACCATTTGTGGATTGAAAGGCTGTATCATTTTGCAGTCACAAAGTCTGCCCAAACTTAATAGAGGTGGCATCGAGTGAAAGGTAGTGTTCCGGCTATAAAAATGGAGACTCGCTAGGGCTGTCTGAAAAAAACTTTATGAAAAACTTTATGGCAAACTTAGGTTAGGGGACCGCCTGAGATTTTTTTTCTGTAGATCATAAATATTTCAGCTTCAAGGCAACTTGCTGGAATGTAGCAACAACACAAGATTGCCCACGACGTGTTAAGGAGGTGGTAAGAAGATGGTTCTGTTTAACAGTAGCAGAAGAACACATTTCAGGGCACTTAGCTTCAAATTTTCTCATGTCAATGCCCTGAAGACTATAAGTGGCTCTTAAGGATACGGTGTCACTCTAAATCTCACTTGTGGCAAAGGCAGCTGCAAAATGTTTAGCATGTTTGGAGTGTATATCACTTCCATTCAAATTCTTCAAGGCTGAGTTTTGGCCACCAATGTTTGCATTATATAGCTGCAAAATAGTCAGAAAGCTATACACAGATTATAGTTATGAAAGTAACTGTAAGCTATGCTGCTTGAACTACTTTTGAAGTAAACCAGCATCTTTAGCAGCAATAATATTAAATAATAAATGCATTTAATAATAATATTAAGTAAATGAATGTAAAGAAATGTAATGGCAAGGCAAAGCTGTAGAATTAATTCACTACCATGTAATACCTTGAGCAGATGTTAAGATAATGCACAACTTGTATTTCCAGCATGATAAACGTAGAGTGAGATTTACTCCTTCTTCCATCCTGTTGCCTACAGTAAGTTGTATCTAACAAGCCGTGGGTATTACTGTATTTCAGGTTTCAACACAGCCAGTTCCACAGGAGCCCAGCAGAAAAGATTATGAACCGTATCAGCCGTTTCAGAATTCAACAAGAAACTATGATGAGTCCTTCTTTGAGGACCAAGTGCATCATCGTCCACCTGCAAGCGAATACAACATGCACCTGGGACTAAAGTCAACTGGCAACTATGTCGACTTCTATTCAGCTGCTCGTCCCTATAGTGAACTTAACTATGAAAACTCTCCCGACTCCTGGGTTTGAGACTTGGGCAGATACAAAAGCTCCAGGAACTGTGCATGTGCATGCATACCACGAGACATTTTTTTCCTGCAAATTTAGTTTGTTAAAGCCTGTTCCATAGGAAGGCCCAGATAACCAGTATGGAAAAAATTAAGAGATTTTTTTAGAAGGCTAAAAGATACGAAAGCTAAACCTGGGAGTAATTAGAAAGAAATATATATATACATATATATATTTTACAGTGTGGGGCAACTTTACTGTTGGCCTGTAGAGTCTAAAGTTCGGTGCTGTATATTGAATGTGGCTGAAGGAAGGAGGGAGTACATGGCAGTGGATGTGGGTCAAGAGTTAAGCACAAGTAACTGAGCAGCGTACATACTTTATGGGGAACAGCTTCTCACACTTTGTTTAATATCCTCATTCATTGTGAATCTAGGCTTCAAGTTGCATTTGGGGTTTCCTCTGTACAGCAAGATGTTTCTTGCCTTTTGTTAATGCATTGTTGTAAAGTATTTGATGTACATTACAGATAAAAAAAAACAAGTGCATTGTGTATATTACACCAATGCCACAGTGTTTCTTCATCTATGGTTCTAAATATTGCTTCAATTTCAAATTTTGAAAGATGTATGAATTTCCAGGTTTTTGTTTTCTTTTCCCCGGTGCGTTTTAACAAAAAAAAAAATTCAAAAAAAAAATCAAAAAAAAACAAAAAGGAATATTTAGCAGTATTGTTCGTTCTGATATGTGAATTTGTTTGTGGCAACTAAAAAAAAAGGCATTCAGCAGTTTCTGACAATTAACATTCATCATTCCACACTCCTTGTCAACGAAGTGCTTTTTCACTGCCTAAAATTTTAGATGTAGATATTTGAAATAGATTTTTTTCATTTATACCAGTTTTCTTTATGATGATACAGTGTTAAAAGAAAATAAATTACAATTGATCTGTCATCCATATTTGCTAAGAATGTCTATTTCCAAGAACCTACCATACAAATACACATTCTTACTTGTGTGTGTCCACGTATGCATAGTATTCTCTGTGTGCGTGTGTGTGTTTGAGTGTGTGCGTTTGTGTGGCGTAAGACTTCTTTTCATCCAATGTTTTCCTTGTTCAAGCTTCAATTTTTGTTTGATTTTCAGTTTGTTTAAACAGTGGAAACTCCAGTATGTGCTTTCTCTTACTCACTTTCTTAACCATTGATAGCAATTCAAAATTGTTAGGCCACATACTCACAAAGGAAGGGGTTCTCGGATTTTTTTCACTGACTCCTTCACCCTTAGGTGCCATTTCCTTTAAAATAGCATCTCTTGATCTTCTCTTGAGGAAATTTCATTACTCTCCAGCCACCAACCTACAAGTGCTCAAGGAAGGCAGAGTTTCATTTTGCCATCTCCCTGAGGGAATGGAGAACAAAGACCCAACAGACTTAAGTCTGGAGTCTCCAAACTCTTAGGGCTGTAGAAGAGTCCAACTCGTGAACCATTAGGACAATCATTTATTTTAACCCATACCAAAAAGAAAACCCGATACCCAAAACACATTCCTCGAATATGAAAGATAACGACCATTTCTGTGCATTTAAAGTAAAACCCTGAAAAATAAAAAATGTAAGGGACAGAGTTTTTGGGTTTTGTTTTTGTTTTTTTTTTAATTAAAAAATAGAAAAGGAAACTAGGCTAGGAGGCCAGAAGAGCTGGCATATTCATCTTAGCTCTTGGGATTCTGGAAGTAAAAAAAAGAATCTAGCGTTTCTTCATTTCTTTGATTCAGGCAACAGTTCAGCATACAGTTTTCACAGCATAAGACCCACCACAAATGGAGTAGTTGTAAATTGCTTGAATTACAATTAAGGAATTTGTTTTAGGTTGCAAACATTTCTGTGATTAGTCATTGTAATAGTCTTAACATCACCTGGCACACTTCTGGCTGTGCACAGGGGGAGAAGTCTCTCGCAAGTCATCGCCTGCTCTATAGGATGCAGCCCGAGTAGTTCACGCAGGCGGGTATCGTGACGTAGAATTGGTTTATCGGTAATCTAGGACTATAGTTTAATCTTTTTGGCAGCTTTTCCCAGTGTACGATATGTAACCTTATCTGCTCTTTGTAGTAAACGGGGAAAAAAATCGCATGCAAAAAAATTTTTAAAAATTTAAGAAAGGGTGGGTGGGAGGGGCAGAGTGGGCCAGATGTATAGTGAGGTAGATAAAAATATTATTCATAGTTTTGGACACAGGTTGTTTATATTTTATTTATTACATTGATTTTAATAAGATAAGTGACATTTGCAGTGCTCTTTTGAACAAAGCACATTTTCAGTATAAAAACTTTTTTTTAATAAAGAATGTCACTCGCAACTTGAAGTTCTTCTTGACTGCCTGATAGCCACCAGGCTGGTGCAGTTCTCCAGGCGCAGGATTGCTAACAGGCCGAGGGGATCCGTCATTCTGTCTGAAGTTCTTAAGACAGGAGGTTATTGTAAGTTGGATTTATTTCCATTCTTCAAACTACTGAAATGCCCACATTGCCCCCCTTTCAGCTCCTCTTAGGAATTACTTGGAGTCAGATGTTGACCATTGCTCAAGTGAGAGATTCTGGATTGATGAAGTGGCATAAAATACCTTTTGTCTATAGTTTGTGTTGTTTTGTTTCCATTCTTCTGTAGTGGCAAGTGCTCCGACTGGTAACGTTCACTCTTGCTGTACTGAGTTGTGAGAAGGTGTTGAATTACCCGGCTTCTTTTCCAGGCTTGGAAGTCCAACACTGCTGCCATACTGAGCAAGATATATATGATGCATTCTTTTCAATATTGAGGAAAGTATCATTACCTATTGCTGTTCCCTTCATTCTTGTACTAGATCACACACAGAAATAGAGAAGAAACAAAACTGTTCCAAAAAAAATGTATAAAATGCAATTGATGTACTGTAAAATGTTGGATTTTTTTTTAACAAGCTTCGTATTGGAATCTTGTTCAGCTGTGTAGAGCTATATAAATCTCACTGTTTTATTAAATGCTGTTTATGGTCTGGAAGGAATGGTTAACCTATCTCAAGATTAACAAATTTGCACTAACATGAGCAATATTGATTTGAAAAAAAAAAATTAATTCAATATTTAAAAGATAAACTATGATTTTAAAGGTATATTAACACTGAAAGTACATTTTGACAAATGACATATTTAAGCCCAAAATATAAATGGTTATGTCAGATAACACAAAAGAACTATAACAATATAGATTGAGAAAAAAAATGTGTTTCACTGTACATGTTGCTAACATGTACAAAGACAAACTCATATTGACATATTTTCTATTAATAAATCCTACTGTATTGTGGAGAATCGCTGGTCATAGTGCAATATGTTTAAACTTAGAAGTTGACTCCATAGATGATGCCTAGCTTCACACAGCCAAGAAACCCCTGCAATTTATTTATTTAAATGTTAATCGGATAGCTAACTTTCAGCTCTCCAGTCATTCGCTGCCCCCTCCCTCTCCACCAGGCTTATGAGCACAACCTACTCTACAACAGCAAGCGAAGGGGAAAGGTATTTTTGAGAAGAACACCCAGTTCTCCCCTAATGATGGCTGCAAGAGCTCAGTGCCACCGCTTACACAGAGATGATAGTTTATCTACACCTGTAGAAAAAACTCAAAAGCTCAAGGCCGGTGCCACTGGCTGGAAACATGCTGTAAAAAATACGATCTTGGCCCCAACGTTACGTAGACTGCGGCCAAGAAACGAAGAGTGAGCCATTAATTTCCTCGTGCGTTGCTGGGAGTCCCAGCGTGCAGTGCATGTAAGGGCTCGGGAATAATTGTTTCCTGGGACTGGGTTGCATTAGCCCGCAGGAGCGTCTCGCCGGGGAGGCTTGCAACTCAAATCAGAAATGCTGACTTACTTTTTTATACCTTGGCACAGCACAGGCTGTGCAAGCCAGTGCGCTGCAAGGGAGGCTTCCTCAACTCCTCCGCCCGTTACTCATCCTCTCGTGCCAGCAGGCAGAAAGAGCTCAGAGTTTAGTGTTCTTGCTTATATCACGGGGAGCGGTGAGAGGAGTGGTGAGAGTGGGAGGGATGGAGACAGCAATCCAAAGAGGGGGAACAAACGGGGCCTAAAAATACAGAAACTCGGAGCTTGTGCGTGAAGACAGATACACACCCATAATTACTAACAGTGGAATGGACCCAACAAGAGATTTTATGCACCGAGATTATCAAATATTACTAACAAGCTCATACACTGAACATTTAATAGCAGCAACATGATGCACGCAAATCTTTGTGCTAGGAAAGTGGGAGGGAGCAGCAGAGGGAAATCAGAGGTCACTGTTGGGCACTTCCAGCTTCAGTCAGCAGAAGATGTTGGGCATGAGGGCAGCGACTGCCTACTGCTGTGAAGGAGAGAGGAGAGGGATGAGACTCTTGATCGAAGACTTTAAGACTAGGTCAAAAAGACATTAGGCAGCTAGAACAGAGGCAACTTTTTGCAAACCTCCCCCCTTGCCTCACCATCCTCAACGGCAGAGTGTGGTCCCCCCAGCAGGCACACGGACACGGTGCACACGAGGGACCCAGCTTCCCATCAAGGACCCAGCTTCAGAAGGCCTTTACTCTCAGCTGGGCAATACCCGGTACAGGTGCGTGTCTGAGCGGCCACCCGTGCTGAACGCTGCCGGTGCCGGGGCCGGGCTTGCTGAGGAGCGGCTCCAGCTGCTTGCACTTTGAAGCCCAGCGTTTTCCCTGCAGGCCAGATGAGCACCAATGTCTGCTGAAGAACTGTGCAGTGCTGGCTCTTTTCCAGGGGACTAGCCAGTTTTTAAATAGTGGCCTAAAGCCAGTTTCAGACATTTAGGCTGAAAGTGACTGATTGTTGCAGCTAATTTCAGTAGCCAGATGGGTAGTCTCAGACACTGGAATACCTTTGTTTTCCAGACAGGCAAAATCTGAAGCTTGCCACTAAATCTAGGAAAGCAAAATAGCAGCTGTTTGCCGATTCACTATTTTTCACAAATTCAATTAAAATATAATTCACATAAGCCTTTTCATTTATACATAGCCCAGTGACTATGGGGGTTGCTTTTTACATAATTTACTTATTTTACATGAATGTTTTATAGGCAGAAAATATCGATAACTAAACACGTCAAGACAATAACTAACACATCAAGGCTGAAGAGAACATGTGTGGCAGAGAATTCAGGCTACTGTGTACAGACACCATCAATTATTACCTCTCTTTGACATCAACTGATAGAAAAAAAAAAAAGAGCAGCTACTGTATGAAGCCTAACACCTTCCATAGCAAATATAAGTCCCTTTAAAAAAAGACTTACACCCTTCCCCCCCCCAAAAAAAAACCCACAGCCTTTTCCTCCAAGCTACCCTGGGTTTGACTTTTTATTGGGGTGGCAGGAGGGGAGGAGAATTTACATTATACGCAATATTTGAACAATGATGTTTTGTGTTGCTTTTGTTTCTGCCTGAGGTCTGTGAATGTGAATAAGGCGGCCACGCACTGTAGTGCTGTAGCAGCATCAAGCAAATCCAAATACGGAAAATAACAGCCACATTACAAAATCTGACAAACACCACTTCTAATATCCTGGCTACCACTGCAGGCTCGCCATCACGGGAAAGAAAACAAAAAAAACCAATGGCTGGTTCTGTGGAAATAACAGCCTCCTGTTGCACAGACGCACCCGCACTCGGCCAAGAGTTAAAGGAGCAAAGAGTGCAAAAGCCGCTGTGAAAAGCCCCGCTGACTCGGGGTGCCCGCAGCCGCGGGGCCGAGCAGGGCAAGCGGCGGCAGGGCGTGGG
>NW_009188638.1:0-7985 GCF_000690835.1 Fulmarus glacialis
GTGGCTCTGGACGGCAGGACACGTGGCCCCGCGCCCCCCTATCTCAGACTCACGGGGGTTCAGGGGGCCTCCTGACGCAGAGGAAGGCACTCGCCTGACGGAGCTCCTGCCCCTGCCTGACAAAGCTCTCCTTCCTTCCCTGCTCCAGGAAGAAGCAAGAGGCCCGATGAAGTATCTTGTCGCGTTCGTTTGCACCACGCAGAAGTTAACGTCAAACGCAGGGAGTCTGATGCGTACCCGAGTGACAGCACAAAAGCTGTTCCAGCGCGGAGTACAAACATCGCGCTGCTCCAGCGCAGCAGTCGCGCACACGGCGCTGTGCAGGGCGTAGCCCCGGTTTCCCCTGCTCACTTGGACCTCCTCGGAGAAGCCGGCACCTCTGACCAGCGAGTGCCACAAGCATTATCTGCCCTCTCCAGGCACGTTCTCATGCCTACGCTCCCTGATACAACGCAAGATGCCGTTGCCTGCAGCAATCATGCACGTAAGTACTAGCCACGCTGATAAAGTGAATTAATTTCATAGGCAGTGCCGTTCTTGCCTCTAGTATGTCAAGCAAGTAACACATCACCATGCTTGACTCCACGGAATTAAGCCTTCTGCTGCCCTACAGTCATGTCTGGGTATGAAACGACAGAAGAGCACTGGCAGAGATCCCCAAAACAACATCAAGTTCAGGCACCTCAGGCCCAAAAAATGTGATTTAATGCTGCCCTTACCCAAACAGCACCCAAGCAGCCCTAGAGCCAATGCCTCCTTGTGGTTCATGCTCTCTTGGTGTTTATGAAGCTCCTGTGGTGAGCCCAGGTCTGCTGAACTAGCAGCATCTTTCTTTTTGGTCGAGCTGCAGGCACATGGCCTGTAGCCACAGTACAGTTTGCACACCCCGCTGGTTTCCAACATCTGCGATTCTTCCAGCAATATCCTCACGGTGACATCTTTTCAGCCATGTCGGACCTCTGTGCTAGGCAGAGAAGACCAGCATGCAGAGCGGGGAGCGGCTCTGTGCAGAACTAGCTATGATGGCTCTGACTGCTTCACACAAGAGCTTTGAAAGGGTGTGCAAAGGGCTGACAAACCACCTGGCCTGAGCTGCCATTTTGGTTGCTGTCTTAGCCACTTGAGCTCCTTGAGTGTATTTCTCTCTTTTCTCCCATAATTCTTCATGGGATCAGCTATATGTACGTGGGAAACTAGAGATTTCAAATTAAAATGCTGTCAAAGAACCCATCCCAAAAGAAACAACTAAACTAGGGCACAGCTCTGTGAAGTTCTCTGTTTTTTTGGTTGAGAAACTGTAAGGAAATCCCAGCGTTCTAGTTTCATCTGCTAAAAAGGATATATCTAAGGCTCTATGAAGCTAACGTTTCATGAGCTGTCATCCCTCTGTAGTGCAGGTAGCACCTGCAGTACAGGCTGAAGACCGCAGACAAGCTTGTGTAGACAAGCTGAAGCTTGCGCAGTGACTGATGTGGGTTTGGTTTTCTTTTTTGGCCCTAAAGATTGCACTATAGCACCTTAACAATTTGGGCTGGTTTTCTCTGTGTGTGGACAAAATTCTCTCACTTGTAGTTTATGCTAAATGTTGGTCTTCAAATTTGTTATCAGGAGAGAATATGTCAAAAATCAAACTCATCTTGGCTATAGATGACAGTAAGCTGACATGACATGGTCTAGTGGTCCAGAGACTGAGGGGAAAAAGCACACATTGAAAGAGTTTTAACGCTGTCTCTTTCACTAGGCAGATCTATGCCCCAGCTTTATAAGTTGCAAACTGCAGGGAAAATAACCACAATATCTGCTTCGTAGAATATTTTTTAAGCTTTTCTTTCAGCTAAAATGTGTGGTTTTGCAATGTTTTGCATAGTGTATAATATGCCACACTTTGTCCATTTAATAACAATTAACTTGTATTTGTGTGCCTTCTAGATGGTTCTGTTAGTTGCTGCTGCCACAGCAAAGGTATTGCCATTAGCTAGGTGACGTGTTTTTAAGAAAATATTGTCATTTATGCTTGTTATGCTGCACCATCCCCCATTTTAAATCTGCTGTCAGGAAGTATCAATTTTTAGGCTGTGATTAATTCCACTTCTCTTCCTTGCATGCATTTAAACCTGTGCAATTTCACTGAACCCCTGTGATTACAGGAAGACAGTTACTGCACGTGGCTGAGCCAGGATACTTGCCAACGTAGAGGTGGCCTAAGCGGAGTGTTACCAGCATTTGCCCGTGACTATTCAGACATCGGGCCGGCCTTTTGTAAATGACAGCAGAGGTTTCCGTCTGCATTGAAGACACACCCACATACGAGCATTCAGAAGAATGGGTTTTGTGTTGATACGTGGTAATAGTTTCAAATACGTTGTAGGCTAATTTGAAAATGGCACGTCATAATTTCTGAGCACAATGGCCTGTTGCTAAGGCAATGGAAGATTGGGTTCCAGTGGTTACCAGTTAGGTATTTTCTTCCTCCAGTAACATTCTTGCAACTAAAAATGCATTGTTCAGCTCCGACATCTGAGCCTACAGCCCTTTAAAGTTTGAATTGTCACTGATGGTCAAGTAACTTTAATTGTTAGTCCCAAGTGGACTGTGAAACTACGTGTTTTAAATGCCACTGTCAGAGATGAATCACATTGGGCAAAAGATAGTCACTAGTAAGAAAGCCCATCTAACCAATGTTTGCCCAATTTTCTAAATCCTCTGGTGTTTTGCATTTTAACTGCAGTCTAAAAGACAAACTATATTCAGTCAGATGCTGCCCATATTTTGACAATAGCCTTCCACCCCAAATCCTTCCTTTGTTTGGAGCAAATGTCACATTTCTGCTTATTATTTTGGGGAAGAGGATGGTTGAGAAGCTAGGGATCTATTCATCTTGTTTAACCAGTAATTTTTCTCACAATTACAACTCAATAATAAAGGAAATGTAAACTCTGACCGTTCTTGGAAAAAAGTGTACTTCAGTCATATGTTAGTATTATAGAATAATACTCATTCTTGGTAACTTGAAGTAAGTGGTGGCACTGAAAAATTTGCATAGTGGCAGCACCCCTAAGAAACACATAATGCGGGTGACTTTGTGCTACAGAGTTATTTTGAAGATATGAAATTACTCTCTGGTGCTATTTGCAGTGACTTTTCAGTTGCACTAATCATTTGTACTAGGTTTGGATAAGCAGATTCCAAAGAGAAAAAAAAAATCCACACTAGGAGGGAAATGAAATAAGGCTTCCTCCTGTTTGGTGTGGAGTTTTAATGACATATGCCAAACTCTCTTCAAGTTTTCAGGGGAACTCTGAAATTCATAAATGGTAACTATAGGCATGTAATAACCCCATTTCCGCATACAGAGTGGAATTCATTTCACTGACATCTGTTACAACAGACCTGGGCTCCCCTTACAGTCAACGGAGACATTTTTAGGGCAAGACCTGTTTATACCAAGATTCTCTCTCATTTGATGACTCCCACCTTTATTTCCTGAGGTGGAAAGGAAAATTAACATCCACATACGGGAGAGTATTATGAATGTCTTAAGCCATCAACTACTGAAACTTCCTGCAGGTGCACTGCCTGTCCTCATTTCACAATCTTGATTACAAAGGTGTGATTGTGTATGTTTGTTTCTCACAAGAGGAAGAAGTAAAAATGTGTTTTTCACATGACCTGTGCTGAGTAGCAGAATCACAGACACACAGGATGCATGTTAGCGTGTAGCTCAGGTAAGAGCACATAAAAAAATCCTTTGTTTATTGTGGGCAAAAGGGGCTCAGTTCTTTTCCATTAAACTCACCTGGATTCTTCCATTTACTTGAGTGGAAGAGGATCAAGCTTCAGGGCTCAAGTAAGACACTAAACACGGTTGCCACATATTTGCATAAGATTAACTCGTTACCATTCCTCACCTGGCTTCCCTAAACATCATCTGCACACTTCCTGAGTTCTTTGGCATGGTGATTGGCTCTGGAGCCAGAAAGCAAATCCACCAATTGTTTATGCTTTAAAACAGTAGGTGAGGAAGAAGAATCACTGTCTGAAAACCGTTTCCTGGAGGGGAAAACAGGGACATGTTACTTCAGCCACAAGTGGACAGATCTGTGTTGTAAATGACTGTTGTAAATGAATGATCCCTGTGGCTCTACCCATCGCAGCAGCCAGATGCTGCCCCTCAACTGGTTAGCAGCGTCCCCTTCCTCTACGGAGCTGCAGTTCCTATACCAGCCAGCATGCTCCATAGCACCTGTGAGAAGTTGGTGTTGTCCAGCTCCTGCTGACTTCCAGAGGGCACTCTGAACAGAGCGGATACTCTCAAAAAGGAACAGTGTGGTTCTGCTCAAAACAAAGCGATAATACGTCAGTATGCTCTGATGGAAGCAATGATGTCATATAAAAGTGAATTCCTTAACATCTCCTGCCTTGGGCCGATGAATTTCTCAAAACACTTTTGGGTACAGACATGGGATTAGAGTATGGAAGCTGGAAGAACTGTAAAAATAGATAAATAATTACTACAAAACAAAGCACAAAGGAAACTTAGTTTCCACACTTTACTCCATTTTTCACTCTGCTTGTGGTGAGATAAACGGAACCCATCAGTTTGAAGAAAAAAGATGAGCTGGATATTGCAGCTGCCTTCTTCCCCATGTTAATACAAGTCAACTGATCACTAATTTGGGCTCAGGAAGAAATTTTCTTTTAGAGCATATTGGCAGAAAATTTGGAACTTCGCCAGTTTTTGAACAGATGTTTGCATATGGATGAGGAAGAACATACATCTCCTCATCAGTGTGGGATGTTTGTTACTTGGTGCTAGGGAGCTCTTTGATACAGCTCAGTATGAGGCTAGCTGGGAAAAAAACACGTGCCAGTTTATCACCTTATTGAAATGATCTGATGTTAGCCCATGTCTTATTTTTAGGTGTCCTACACTTGTGTAAATGAAAGAGAAAAATAATAATGGTTGTTTCCACATGATTTGTGTTCCACCAGATAAATCAAGCCTAATATTTAAGGAAAATCAAAAACGATGATGTCTGCCATTACAGGGAAGTATCTTTTTTGGATGACCTGATGTTAGAGAAGTTTTCAAGAATAGCTTACCTGGACAAACACGCTACTACCTCTGTAGCTCTGGCAAGGATAGTCTCTTCCTGGAATATCGCCTATACGAAGGTCAACTACGGCCTTCTATATGACCTTTCTATGGCCTATAGCTTTCTTCAGCTGACTTTTTAAAAAGCCCACCTGGTTTGTACTCATTCTTTCTTTCTTTGCATTTCTTTTCTTGGTATCTTAGAGAATTCTTCATCCTCTTCATCCCATGGAAACCAGAGAAGCATACCTGCCAAGAAATATATATCGTCAAAAATCCGTTCTGTTTCATTTGCTTAAAAGAAGCGCCCTATTATCATCCTTTGCGCATTTCCACTAAATGTTAAGTAGGTCTTTAAAAATTACAGCCCCTCATGGACTTGTCCTCATCAATAATGCTGCTTTTCATTATTTTTTCCACAGGCTGAAACTCTTCCTGGGCTATCAATGGAAAGCTGAAAAAAATCTAACCAACTTTTGTATTATTACATGAAACAGGGCAGGAATCAGCTACGATTTGAGGCTGTAAAATCAGGATTACGAAAGATGAGAGACAAAACTGCAAATGGGAAAAATAAGATTTGGATTAAATATCTGGAAATATTTTATCATAGTAAAATCTATGATATAATGAAATAATCTTTCACAGGAAGAAGGGGAATACTCTGATTGGGACTCCTAAAAACTATACTGGGAAATGATAAAGAAACAAAACTGTTGCGATCTATTCCCCATTAACAGTGGGGGTAGTTTAGAGACATATAAATAAATCTAAATAAATTGAATATATGACTTGTGTGTATTATTTTCTATTGGAAGACAACCATTGAGGCGGGTTTTATGCAATACACCCTAATAACACATCCGTGGTACCACTGTGAAGGGCAACCTCAAGTTGACAATTCTCCACTTAGTGGAGAGGGTTGGTGGAAATTTATGGTCATTCTGCCTGTCCATCTCTACAAACAGCAGGGTTTTGCTCTACCATGCCTCTTCTTATATCCCGATTATTCTCACAGTCATCAAAAGAAGAGACATAGGCTATCAACATGCAACCTTGAGTCCAATACATCAAAATTCTCCAGTGCTTGCTCCTAGCCATTTTGAGGCATGATCAACCCAGAGAATTCAGCCTACTCTTCTTGCTTTCCTCCCCCCCGAGCTTCAAACATGCAGCAAGCAAAGGCTTCTTTTTCCTAGGGAAATCTGGTCTAATGTTAATGCTGCATTCTTAAGACTACTCAAAATTTAAATCTTTATTTTAGTGTTCAAAAGCAGCAGACAACATTTAAATTCAGGAAACGTTAGCTGATCTCTGCTGTACCTTAGATACTGCTTCCCCCATAGTGACAAACAGCAAGTTTTTAGCACAGAAACCACCTGTAAAAAATGTTATGAATTATTCTAAAAAGACTTTCTTGGCTATTTCTTTACCAACGGTGCATACATAATTTCTTGTAAGAAAAAAAACAATGCCAAAATGTTATTTTTAAGTTAACATTTAATTGTCATTAACATTTGATTTTAACTAACATGTTAATTTTTAATGAACATTTTTGCTTTGTTTTTCTGTTCTGTAGGGGAAATCTCTCTTTGTCAGCTTTGTTTCTTCATGTGATGGCAGAATGATACAGCCATTCAAACTTACTATAAGCAGAAACACAACCCCTCAAAACCGACATCTTTCAAAAGAATACTGTATCACTTCTATTAATCCAGGTCTTTTTGCACTGGCATACATGCTTTTTGCCTGTACAGTAAGTGTTATCTGTTAATATTATATAAAATAATTCAATTGATGAGGCTTCAGCTATTCAGAAGTGACAGCAATGAACACCACACAATAAATTTTGAGCGGTTTACTGCCAATGGAAGTAAAGGTAACTAGGTTATTTTCACTTTCTAGATCTACTTGCGCAAAAATGAAACAAGTACCATAAAATGATCTGAGGCTTAGCTTTGTTAATCTGAGCTGTCACAATACACAAAAAAGAAGCAGCTGGTTTTACTGGCGATATGGACTTCAAGATGAAGGTGTCCTCTTGAGAACATGAACACACTTAGTTGCAGGCTTCCTGTTTTTTTGGCCAGGGTGACATCAGTATAAGAAAGAACGTTTTGAAAGTACTGCCTACAACTTTGTTTTCATTCATTTTTACGAACTTGCCAACACATTGCTGATTCGGGCAAAGCCATCCATCTACAGCTACAATTAGTCAACATCTTAGATGCAGATGTATGAAAAAACACTGTCATGTAGGATACCATCTTAGCAGCTGCATAAGTTGAAAGTTAAGAATGTGTTTAAATACTTTTGTGAACTGGTGTCTTAAGAAAATAGTACTTGCAGACTGCCATCACGTGAGATGCTGATCTGTGGGCTGGTCAGATAAAGTCATCGAGGTTCAACACAGTAATTTGTCATAGGACCAGCCGTGGAGCCATCTGGCACAGATCATGTATTCACAGAATCGTAGAAAAATTTGCATTATCTCCTGAAAATGTGGGAAGATTCAGGATTATGACTGAAAATACAGTGCAGAGTTTCACGGCCTATACAGGGAACAAGTGTAATTCGTGGGAGCCGCAACACGCCCTCGAGATAAACTCCTCAATGTCTCCAGGGTCAGAGAATGTTTTGGGAAGAGCAAATAAACACGGGGGGACTGGCCGGAGAAAGGCGCTCATCAGCGTTAATAAACACACCCCACGAGAGCAAGAGAGGGCCCTCGCGGATCTCTCCCCTGAGACACTCGCGGTCCTCAGGGCAAGGTCACAGCGCCGCTCCCCGCCCTGCTAACAACCCTGCAGCGGCAGAAGCTAACTGAAAACTGGAGGTAAAAGGGGGCTACTCACACCTGGCGGTCATTTCTGCTCTCTTCGCCTTCACC
>NW_009188639.1:0-271 GCF_000690835.1 Fulmarus glacialis
TGCATTCCGGCTGCACCCCGGCCACCAGTGCACCCCTGCAGTTGCTTGCCCAGGTTGTCCATGTCCCAGTGAGGTGGCGATCGGGATGGTTCCCTCCACACCTCCGGCTGTGCAGACAGACAGACAGCCCCATCGGGGCCCTTGGCGTGGCCGTTCCATTGTTTCAGAGCCGAGGAACAAACCACACGGTGCCCTGTGCTGCCTGCGCTGCCGGCGCTGCCTGCACCATAGCACCAGCCAGGAGCCACCCTCTGCCCGGCCCGAGGAGGGG
>NW_009188639.1:371-728 GCF_000690835.1 Fulmarus glacialis
AGAAGGATGCTTTAGTGCAGCGCTTTTCAGCAACAGCTCGTGGCTCACGTTCTGCCATGGCTCTTGTCTGGATGTGGCCACCAACACCATCCACCTCCTCCTGGGGAGCAGGCGGCATGGGGAAGGATCCGGCCACCAGCAGCCCCCCCCGAGGAAGGAGGAATCCCCTTTGCTCCCTCCAGCCTCTCACCCTATTTTTGTAGCTTCAGGGATAATCCCAGATTTGTTTTCTGCCCCCCGAGGGGGACCCTGGGTGGGACCACGGGGTTTCAGGGTGAGCGACGCTGTGCAGGGTCAGGGTAGCTCTGACCTGGAGGCACGTGTTTAGGGCACGTGTTTAGGGCTGGCTGAGCTTTT
>NW_009188639.1:761-1001 GCF_000690835.1 Fulmarus glacialis
CTGTCTTCCCCGCCTCAAACCCAGCAGCTGACAGCTCCGCCGTGGTCCCACCAGAGAGATTTCTCCCTGAAATGCCGCTTGCGCGGGATGATTCCAGCGGGAACCTGTTGCCCAAGGTTCAAACTGGGGAGGAAAACCCACATTCCTGGGGGGATGGAGGAGGCTGTGATCTGTGCTGGGCTTTCCGTGTGGAGGCGAGAGGATGCTCTCCCCGACGGCTGCTTCCTGAGGAACCGGCTC
>NW_009188639.1:1090-1318 GCF_000690835.1 Fulmarus glacialis
GCGCGACGGCCAGGGGGAGTGGGGCAGAGGGAGGGGAAAAAGCCGTGAGGGACTGTGCATGGGGTGGAGGGCGCCCTGGCCTTCGCCCACCCCCACGTCCTGGGGCTTGGCAGGAGGAAGGAAACGCCGCAGAGCTGGGAAGGGGCTCAGCATCCGTCAGCGGGGCTCGCCTGGGGGGGGGCAATGGGCAGGGGGAAGTGGCGGGGCCGCGGCGGGGAAGGAGCGCCC
>NW_009188639.1:1732-1954 GCF_000690835.1 Fulmarus glacialis
ACATGCCAATCTCAGGGGTCCCTGCCCAGTGTGGCAGAAGGCTCGGGAGAGGAGCAAAGCTCCTCTGTCCTGTTCACCCCCGTGCTCCTTCCCTACCGGGGACCCTGTCCTCGATGCAGGGGGATCCTGTTCCAGCAGCATCCGTCCCCCCGCCCTGCCCAGGGGGGCTCTGCTGGGAGCATCCCGGCGGGCAGCCCTGGCAAAACCCACAGCTCCCTCCAG
>NW_009188640.1:0-411 GCF_000690835.1 Fulmarus glacialis
TTTACATTCCAGGAATGGATCAAAAAACCAAATAAAACCGGTAAGGCGATGCCAGCTCCTACATCTGCCTTTGGAAACCTTCAGCTGTGGCCACTAATGTTGCCTAATCCCGGCCAGACAGCGCAGCTGAGAAACTCGGCCCAGCCCTCTCCCGTGGGGGGAGACCACCGCGCTCCCTCCATGGGAATCCCCCTCTCCCCACTGAAGGCCATTGCACGCCAGTGCAGGGCACGCGGCCGCACCGTACCGAGGGGAAAATCTCCAAGTGTGCACCCGCTTTGGCCTCGATTTTAATTGCTCGTGATGAAATGGTGGCACAGGGTCCCACCAAGGGCCAGCGCCTTCCAAAAAACCCCATTAGCAGCCAGGCAGCCCCGAGGTACGTCGTTTTTCCAGCGAGTTCAAGGAGAG
>NW_009188640.1:516-1058 GCF_000690835.1 Fulmarus glacialis
CAACGTGTTCTGCTTTGATCAACAAAACTGCACAGGCACCGGAGCTGATGGTAATAGAAAACAAATTGAACCAGGCTGGAAATGTTTAAAAAGAAACACACAGTATGCAGGAGCCAAAAAGCGCAGCCCGGCGTGTCCCGTGCTACACGAAGCAGCGTTTCGCCCCAGACCTCAGAACATCAAACACCGACGGAGCCGGCGAAAGCCCCCCCTGCCCTCCTGTCCCTGCCAAAGTGCATGCGGGGAGACTGGTGTTTATTTTTGTGGCTGCTGCTTTTGCCCTGCCAGGCCCCCTCTCCCTCCAAATACACTCTCCAAATGTGGCTGACTCGAAGCTGCCCGGGGATGCAGCTCTGCAAAGCCTCTGCGCGGCTCCCCGGGGCCCGGGGGTAGCAGGGGGGGTCTGGTGGACCGGGCAGGGAAGCGTTTGGGGGTGCTGCGAGCCCTCCAGGCTCCCAAAGGAGCTCCTAAACCCGGGACGCAGGAGGAGAGACCCGGTGGTGGTCCCTTCCCGGCACACGCACCAAAAAACAGCTTCCCGG
>NW_009188641.1:0-232 GCF_000690835.1 Fulmarus glacialis
CCCAGCACCCCAAGCCCCCCTCAGCACCCCAAGCCCCTCTCACCTCCCTGCTCAAGCCCAGCCTTACCCCCCTTCCCTCCCCTCGGGCTCCCCAAATGCAGGCCGTGAATAGGGCAGTGGTGCTGTGGGGGGCTGATACAGGCCCCATGCCCCCCCTTGGGATCATGGGTGCACCAGGGTCTGGTCCTGCTGCTGGAGCCAGCGAAGCCAGGCTGGGGGGGAGCTGCACGCA
>NW_009188641.1:501-2391 GCF_000690835.1 Fulmarus glacialis
CACTGGAGCCTCCTCAGCCCTGCAGCAAAAGAAGCAACACACAGACAGGCCCCGCTCAGCACCCCAGACCAGGAGCTCCACAACCTCCTCGCCTAGGGTAGGACTGTGGGCCTGCCAGCTCCCAGGAACCCCCTGCCCGGTCTGGTCCTGCCTGTCCACCCTGCCCATGCCACCGGCGGGGGCCGGAAGATGCGCGTCTCCTGAGCCCATCAGAGCACACGGTGTAATTACACTGACTTTGGTAAGAACAGGAACGGAGGCTTCGTTCTCTTTAAATCCCAAATCCTGCCCTGAAATGTTTACTGTAAATCACCTCCTGGTGAGAGCTGCCTGGTCCTCCCGGCCACTCTGCCTGTCAAGTCAAATAGCCAGAACAATGTCACGAAGCACGACACAAGTGTCAAACACCACAAGATCGAGGCCAGCCTTTCCCCAAATAGCCGGTTTGTTGATGCTGCCATCTGAGAAGTCCCTGCTACCTTTGAGAAAGCAATTACACTGATTTGGTTACCTCAGCAACAATAATCACATACTGGTATCACTACAAATGCCACCACGCAGAACACATCAAGTCAAGAAACTGTCCAAACACGGGGACTGATCCTGCTGCCTTTTTCCCTGCCGGGCTCTGCAGAGTTCCTCCACCCGACGCCGGCGCAAGCGGCAGAAGCAGCAGCCTGGGGATTCTGAGGAGCGTGAAGCAGGCTGTGCAGGCAGCGGGGTCATTTGCATTCTCTGTGTCACTCCTAGCCGCTGCCAGCTGGGAGCAGTTGGGCAGCAGGCGAGAGAAGGACAAAATAAGAAAGGGAGAGAAATCACCGAGAGGTGCAGTATGTTATTTAACACTGTCATTTTCATACACAAAGTGGGATTCGCTTGCTCAGAGGTTTAATTTGGTCTAACAAAGCTATCTGCGGCAGAGCGAGCGCAGACTGCTCTGGTCCCCCCTCTGCTCCATCCCCGGCTTCCCTCCCGACCTGCCGCTATTAAAGATAACAGTTGTCTCTCATTTAGCAGTTTTCCTTGAGTGATTTTTATTGTGTTCATCTGCATTGTAGTAAACTCCTAAGATAGCCAGATAATAACACCAGCGCCATGGTAACAGGCAGGAAAAAAAGAACAAATGCTGTATTTGTAATGCAGAAATGCCCACTAAGTGGCAAAAGTTGTTAGTGATGGAGAGGGAACGGTTAAGCTCAAGCTTCGGCTCATCAGCCGGGATTAGGGAGTGCAGGCCCCGCTCCCCACCAGTGCAGCACCCCACGAGCCTGGGACATCATGCCTGGCACCAGCCGCGGTTTGTTGCTGCTCTGCCAAGAGCCGGTGGGGCTCTTGGGGTGTGTTTCCCGACTCCCCACAGCGCCTGTGCCTGGGGGGGTCAGCGGCTGCTGGGCACGGTGCTGCTCAGCGAGCCCGGGGGTCTCACAGCAGTGCTGGGGTCCCCCCACCCCTCCAGTGGCTTCGCTGGGGACTCGGGTGAGCTGGGAGGCAGCGGGGAGGAGGGAGCACGTGTGGGGGGACGGGGTGGGACACACCGCGGGATGCGCTCCCCATAGCTGGTGTGTAACAAGGTGATTTGAATAATTTTCCTCCCGCAGCCTCCCCGCGCAGCCAGTGCTGAGGCCTAATGGCCTGTGAAATTTCAGGCTGAGAAACAACGGCAATGTGCGCGGCGGGGGAGCCGGCAGCCTCGGCGCTCCCCGGGTCACCGTGCTCCTGCTCCCGAAACACCGGGGCCCTCCTGCCTGCGGCTGGGACCTGCCCCTCCAGCCGGACTGGCTCCCTCAGTACTGTGCATCACCGTGTATGGCCGTGCATCGCCATGCATCGCCATGCATCGCCGTGCATCGCGGTGCTGCGTACAGGCAGTGCTGCCGACCGGAGCAGGCG
>NW_009188641.1:2409-2931 GCF_000690835.1 Fulmarus glacialis
GGTGACGGGGTGGGCGGCCGCCGGGGGCAGGCGAGACGGTGGCTCCAGGAGCAGGCAGGGCAGGCAGCCACAGGGGTGCGAGTAAGAAAAGGAGAAATTGTTATTGCTCCTTTGGCAGCGCTGGGGATGTTTGCGTGGTCAGAAAGCTGGGGTATTTGAAAGGAAATAAAGAGAAGCATCTCCTGAGGCCACTTTAGTGGGCATTGCTCTAATTAGCACCATGTGCATCAGCAGTTACCTCAGACCTTTGATTAACAGTGAAGGAAATCAATAAGCACACTAAAAATTCAGATAAGTTTCACAGCTAATTTTAATTTCACATTTTAATCTTGTATTAATGTCAATCTTAATTACCATAATTAAGTCAGATGTGACTTAGCAAGAGAAGCTTGAAGATAAGATGTTACAAGAAAGACGGTGCCTTTCCAGTGAGCAGACAAGTGCCGCTCACCACGGTTTGGGATGCGGCTGATGCTGGCAAGCCGGGGGCTCCCGCGGGGGGGCACGGGGTGCTGCGCTTCC
>NW_009188641.1:3000-3360 GCF_000690835.1 Fulmarus glacialis
CCCCCCCCCCCGTTTGCCCCCAGCCTCCCCTGCCACCCTGCCTGGGGTCTGTCCCCTGCAATGCTGGCGAGAGCCTGAAGCCCCTCAGACCTGCTTTTCCCCCGTTTCAGGGTGCCCGAGTCTCCAGCCGCCCCACAGCTGCCTCCCTCTCCTTGGCGCACGGGAGCGCAGGGAGGTGCCAGCCCCGCCGCGCTGGCCATGCCTGCGCTCCGCTTGTCACAGCTGGTGAGATCCATGAGATCCAAACCGCCCGGAAAATCAATCTCTCATTTATTTTCATGATGGCGATGCAGCAGCCCAGCGCTGCTGCATTTGCTCTGCAGTTACCCCTATCGATCACCGTCCGCTCTCAGCTCCCTG
>NW_009188641.1:3798-4280 GCF_000690835.1 Fulmarus glacialis
TCCTTGGCTGCCCCTGGTGATTTTATTGACAGTGACACATCTCTGGGCCTTCGTTCCCAGCCCTGAGGGTGTCCCCTGCAAGGACAGCCAGGTCCTCCCCGAGCCCAGGCTGGAGCATCACTGCCGGCTGCCAGTCAGCGGTGCTGGGCAGGTGGCATGCACCAGATGTTCGCTGTGCTGGAACCTGCAAGTGCAGGAGCGGGGACGATGCAGAGATATGGTCTGTGTGTCTGCACACCCTGGGGCGGGCTGTCCCCCTCCGGGCCGGGGGGCTGCAGGGGTGTTGGCAGCGCTGCCAGCAAGGGAGTCAGCATCCTTGCAGGTTTTACTCTTCCCCAACCACAATACGAACCTCGCCGAGTGCCCAGCCTGCAGAAGCGTGAACAAGCTGACTCCCTGGGTTTGAAGCTCTCTAGCTCAGCTGAGAGGCTGGGAACCCTTGGCTGCCCCTGGTGATTTTATGGACAGTGACACATCTCTGG
>NW_009188641.1:4350-5104 GCF_000690835.1 Fulmarus glacialis
TCCGTGCCGCCTGCCATTCAGCGGTGCGGGGCGGGTGGCATGCACCAGCTCCAGCCGAGCGGGGATGCAGAGAGCAAACCCGCATCAGCTGCCTTCCAGCAGCACGTGCTAGGAGCAGGCGGCCACGGTGGCACCTCCAGTGCTGCGGGAAGGAGCTTTCCCAGTCTGGGCACAGCAGTTTCTCCTGATGAGCTCAGACCTCCACCTGGAGCTACCAGAAACCTCCCTGAAGAGCATCTCATGGCTTAAATGCAAGTTGGGTGCAGGTCCCTCTCCCTAGTGCCAGTGTAAAGAGGGCAAGGGCTCAGAGCAGAGGTGCCGTCGGCCAGCAGCAAGGTGGGTTTTTCCTGGTGTTTGTGGGGCGCTGAGGCCCCAGTGCTGGGGGGTGTAGGGCAGCCCCAGGTGGGAGAGGGGGATGGAGGTGCTGGGAGGACCCCAGCCAGGGTACATCTGGGGCTCCTGGCTCCAGACCCGTGCTGAACTGCCCCAAAGTGCTCTGGGGCTCCTGTTCAGGACCCCAGGCTGGTACAGCTGCTCTGTGGTGCGAAGCGGGGCTCCTGCGGGGGCACACAGGGGCAGGCACGGGGTGCCAGGCTCCTGCCGCCCCAAGCCCTCGGAGCACATATGGGGCCAGCCTCCTCCCTGCAGCTTTCTTGGGAAGCTTTCACCCCCTCCTCCGCAGTGCCTGGAGGGGCTTCAATGGCAGAAGGAAGCGGAAAAATAACCTCGGCTTTAGACTTGGAAGCTCCCGTAG
>NW_009188641.1:5211-8194 GCF_000690835.1 Fulmarus glacialis
AATGGCGGCTCTGAGGAGCAGTCTCCAGGCTCCGCTGGCTGGGGGGCATCGCTGGTGAGTGGCAATATTGTCCCGGGGCAGAAAAGGCCTTTGTCCCTCCGAGATGGCAGAGCCACTCCAGCCTTTGGCTTTCGGAACGGGCTGCCTCCCTGCTCTGCCTTACAAGCGCCGGCGCTGAATGGGGGGTTTGAGTCCGAGGCCAGGCTCAGTTCCAGCCCCTTTGAGCGAGTGCCTGTGGGCACAGCTGGGGGCCCTTTCAGGAGGGAAGTCCTTGTTCCTTGTCAACAGAAGAAGACTTTGCACAGCTCAAAAATAGGCTCTCTATTGCCCATTGGGGTTTGGAGGGGGCCGAGAGAAACAAACCCGCTGCGGGGATGGCAGGCAGCGGTGTCCCTGCGGAGCCACCCCAGCCTGCCCGGGGTGCTGGGTGGCCCGGCCCCTGGGCTGCTCCACGGCTGAGCACCCGGCAGGGCTGGGGGGCTGTGACCCACAGCATCACCTGTGCACCCCACCTCGGCATCCCTCAGCAATGCAATGCCCCTGCAGTCGGTCACAGCATGGCTTTGCAGAGATGGAGTCCCCGCAGCACATCCCAGGGAGCTGTCCCGTCGTCGGAGCAAAGGCTTTCATCGTGCAGCAGGGATGAAGCCTGGGAGCACCTACCTGAGCCCGTGGCACCTTAACTCCCAGCCATAAAACAGGACATTGTTTTATCCTCTATGCATAATTCATAGCCTAATTAACTAAAGCTCCTCATGGCAGCACCCAGAGAGGCTCCCACCAGCTTCTGGCACTGCAGCTCTTCCAACCCCCTCCGACCCATGGTTAACAGGCCCTTTATCAAGGCAATAATGCTGTTCCGGTTGCCATATCCATAACTCACTGCTGCACTGTTTTTAAAGTTTTTAAAGACTTTTCAGCTGTGATTTTCAGTTTTTTTGTTCTGGCAGGATTTGCATCGAGCAAAGCAGGCAGGAGCAGTCAGCGTCTGAACTCTGTATCTGAGCTCTTCACTGCCCATCTTCAAAGATCTCTCTATACTTTTGCACCAATATTGTGCATTCATTTTAGACCCGACTTTCTCAAAGTCCCCTTCTCCAGCAAGAGAAACCTCTCACCACCCAGCAAGGCTTCCAGGTGCTTTACTCTGCGAGTCGCAGGGCTGGATCTTTGCAGGGACAGGCAGTGTTGCGGTATTTCTCTTCCCAGTGAAGCCTTGCTGGCCCAATACTGACCGTCTCCACAAGTGCATGGAGAAAAATGCCTTCTACACATTGCCAGCTGCCAAAAAATACCTGCTCTGTTGAGGCTTTCCTGCCTGGGCCTCCATTTTCTGGATCCGTTTCAAAATTGGTATTCATGCCAGGACACTGCTGGTATTTACTCATTGCATCCCATATAAACTGCAAGATAAGTTACTCTGCACCAGATACTGTTACTGATACGGAAAACCGAATTTGTGAATTCATGAGTGCACAGAATTATGTTGTCCTATCTAGCAAATTTTCCTTGAAGAATAAAAAGAAGTTTTGTTAGAAATTTGTTTTAAAGTGAGGCAAAGCGCAGCGTCTTTGGCGCTATCCTACCAGCCTCCAGAAAAAGTGATTTCTTTGCCTCTGCATTATTCTGCACTTACTGTAATCTATTAATTGTCTCCAGAAAGACAATTGTCCTGGCTTTCTCACTTACACCAGCGTCTCCCCGTGCTTTTCGGGGTCCCCTGGCCCAGGGCAGGAGGGCACAGCATCAGTGCTCAGCACCTCGAGGCGGGCCTGCAGGACAGGCTGGGTGCAGCCTGCAGACTTTGGCCCTGAGCACCCACCAGAGGTAAGTATTTTTAATCCAGCCAGCCCAAATAATTTCCCCACAGGAATCTTCAAAGTACTCTCCGAGGAGCTGATGCAATCAGCATCTCTCGGTGATGCTGATTGTGAATAATCCCTGAGACGCCGGGGAGACTGGAGAGAGCAGGCGAGCATCCCCATGGCACCGGCGCCCGGGGCAGGCGAGCCCAGCCGCTGGGCAGCACAGGCTGGCGATGGGTCAGTGAAAAGAAACAGTGAAATAAGGGAAATGGGAAAAAGAAGGAAAGAACACATTACAATCAGCACCAGTAACCATGGCGTTATGAAAACCAGATTTTGTCAAACAGCTGATGGTAATCTTTGAAGAGATTATACATTTGGTGGAGGAAGGTGTCTGAATCGCTGTTATAGGTTGTTGTAATGTATTTGATGTGGTATCCAGCCGTATTCTCATGAAAAGCAGTGTGATGCAGTATCAGTGCGGTGCATCTTAAGTGGGTTAAGAACAGGCTCATTGACAGATCTCAGAGAACAGCCATGAGGAATCATCTTCAAATGGAGGAATTATTAATGAGTCCGTTAAGAATTGGTGCTTAGTTCTGTCACTGCACATTCTCACTTATGGTCTGCTCGCTAGTGATTAGATTTACAAGCAGGAGATTAGCAGGCTGGTTAACTTGCGTGGAGCCGTGCAGTCATTCGGCGCAACCTGGATCACAGCTCAGGATGAATTATTAAACCAGATGTAGTTTAGCCAGTCAAATGCTCATTTCTGTGCCACGAAACAGAGGGCCTCGGGGTGGGAGAGCTGTGCTCTGGGGAGCAGTGGAAGGGACTCGGAGATCTGAGAGACTGGAGGGTGCCTCTGCAGCAGCAAAAGCAGTGAGCATCACCCGGATCAGAGAAACCCCCGTAGCGACGGCAGCTCCTGCAGCTCGAGCAAGGAACGGTGCTTTACTTCATCACGGCATTGCAGAGAGGCAGTGGCAGCCCTCACACACAGCAAATTCACAATGGGGTCTGTGCCCCGGCCAGCAGCAAAGCCATGGGTTAGCAGGGGCACACCTGCATCCCTCATGCTTCGGGCATCACCCAGCACCCGTGAAGCGGGTGACACAGGGAGCAGGACAGTGGCACTAACTGGCAGCGAGGGGCGGCGGCCCCCCGGGGGGCCCGGA
>NW_009188641.1:8225-11985 GCF_000690835.1 Fulmarus glacialis
CCAGCAGTCCCCTCCCAGCCCACCGGTGGCAGCCCCGGGGGTGCTCCCCGGTACCCTGGGGCTGGCTTTCTCTGCAGGGGCTGGTTGCTCTCTTTGTGGGGGAGAAGGGGATTTGTTCTAAAGCTCTTTTCATGAAAAAAAAAAAAAATCCATACTGTGCTGCTTTGCTCTGACCCATCTTCCAAGCTGTGATGCTTTAATTGATTAGCTTGTAAGAGCTTGGCAGCAGAGCCCGTGCTTTGTTGGTAGCATTTCCACAGCTCCTGCAGGTGGAAAGCCATTAACTGCCTCCAGACTTGTCCCTCCACCTGCAAGGAGCCTTTGGGCAGATGCTTTTCAGTTGGTTTTCAGAGAAAAGCCCCTAAAACACAGAGTCCCCACGACGGTGGCTGGGTCAGCCCTCACGCTCTGCTTCGAGCGAGGAGGTCCGGGTGCATGCCACGCACATTGCCACCCTACCCATGGTGCAGATACGCTGCCCATCCTGCAGCACTGTGAGGTTACATGGATCCAGGCTATTTATTCCCAGAGATCTTAGCAAAATAATAATTTCACTTGTGCAGAGCTATTACCAAGGCTTGCTCTAACTTCATGCTGCTGAGGGTGTCAGTATGATGAGGGGTTGGTAATAAACCTACCAGCAGTCACTAAGTGCTGCTATATAAATGCCTCCTCTGAAAAAGCAGTACTTTGGCTCTCCAGCACCTGCTCAGACTCCTGCGAATGGGGATTTGTCGAGGCTGGAAGGTCCGGTGTTGGTTCCCGGTATCTTGTGCAGTTGGTTATGAGTTCCAGCAGCTCTTCCCGGAGGGGCTTGTCCCTCGGTGCCAGCCCCGTGGCTCTGTGCTCACGGCAGGATCTGGCCACAGCTCCGCGCAGGGGTTTGCTCTAAGCAATTCGGAAGGGTGGGCGGCAAGCTCGGCTTTGCCACCGCGGTGGCTCCGGCACCCTGCGTCGGGGCCCCAGCCCCGTGGTCCTTCTCTGTGTGCGGAGGCATCAGCGCCTGGGGGACTCGGTGGGGGTGCAGGCAGGACTCGGAAAGGCAGGAGGGAGGTTGGGGAGGAGGGAGGAGCAGGCAGACTGGAAACAACATGTGTGGGGCCCTGGCAGGGCTTCAGCATCGCAGTGTGTGTGCGTGTGCATTCGCACGGTGGGAGATGTAGCGCAAGCTGAAATGAGATTAGCTAATGTACTGCAAACACAAACCATCTAGTAAGGAAATCTCTCTCTCCAACAAATGCAAATCTTTCTGCCTACTTTACTGTGTAATGTTGCCCATTAACCCCTGTGCCCTGCCTGCTGGCGAGGGGAGGGGAGGCAGGCGGGGGGCTTTTGGTAAATGTTTGTGCAGGGAATGGTCCCTCGGCTGAAAGCACCCGGCCTTGTTTCCTGCAGCTCTGGCACGTTACAAGCAGCGCCTGTGCCTGTCCGAAAGGACCTGCCCCTCGCTGCCTTTTCATGGCACATGCTTCGCTGGTTGGAAGAGCTGCCAGCCGCAGCCCTGCCCGTGTGCTGCCTGCAGCCTGCACCCACCGGCGGAGCTCACGCCTGCAGCCTGCGCCTACGGACAGGAGCACGCACTATTGCTCCTGGCACGTCTCACGTGGAGCAAGGCCGCGGTGCCTCGCAGGATGGCAGCCAGCTGCCCGAGAGGCAGAGCCAAAGGGCCCCCGGCCGGTGTGCAGCCGCCGATAACCAGTTACGTCCCCCAGTTCCTCCGTTACAATTAGCGTGAAGCCACGTGGTTTCAGATGATGCTCCTGGCCAGGCTCTGAGATGCTTGGCAGGGAGAAGCAGTTGTCATGGAAGGGGCTTTCGCGGGCTGCAGGC
The DNA here is from genome assembly GCF_000690835.1 of Fulmarus glacialis. Lineage (NCBI taxonomy): Eukaryota > Metazoa > Chordata > Aves > Procellariiformes > Procellariidae > Fulmarus > Fulmarus glacialis. The sequence continues at coordinate 10,056 of NW_009188641.1, forward strand.
TTGCTTTTAACTCTTGGTGTGTGCAAGCCCCAGAGCAGAAAGGTCTCTTCAGACTTGTAGCTGCACTTGTAACATTGATGATGGTGACAACTGCAACAGCAGAGATTATTTTTCCTTCTATCCCTTATATGCACATGTCCCACAAGAGGACAAGCTCTTTGCAGAGAGCAAAGCAAGGGCTCCGCGCCAATGTTAAACTCCTCTGTGCCTACCTCGCTCCGTGTGGGAAGAGAGCAGCCCTGGGGCTGCGTATGTGCAGGAGCCATGGGATTCACCCTGGTTTAACCTCAGGGCTCCCTCCTTGGCCCACCCCGTGGCCAAGCTTCTCCAGCCAGCCCAGAGAAACCACGTGCAGGGTTTCTGTGCACATCCTAGCTGCTGAGACCCCGCTCCCACTGCCACTGCTGCCTGGGGCACCCGGCGATCGATACTGCCTCCGCTGCCTGTCATGCTCGGCCGTCCCCAAACCTCGTTTAGCTGCAGGAGGAAACCGCTCCCACCCTCGAAGCAGTGCCGGCTGATGGCTGCCCGAAACCCGGCACTGCCCTTGCTGGCTGCTGCGTCACACCTGGAAAGGGCGCAGGGCTCTCCAGGGGGGTCTGCAGCAGCACCGCTAATAAAACCCTGCAGCTCTACACATGTGCAGCTTTATTAGAGACATATTTCAAGGCAAGGGCTGGGGGATCACTGCAGAGGAAGGATGCTAGCTGGTGTTGGCATGGGCACATGTCCACTGCCCACTCGCTGTGAGTCACCTCGTCCCATCAGGCACGGAGCGAGGCACCTCCCCGGGATGGCTCCGGCCGCGGTTGCCGATCTGGCGATGCCAGCTCCGGTACCGCAGCCTGCTGCAAGGGCTGAATCCCAAAGCCCCTGAGCGAGCGAGAGGCTGGAGCAGAGGGTGCAGGGACACGGGCAGGCCCTGCGAAGGGACAGTCCCCAGCAGTGGCATCCTCCATGCCGAGGAAGACAAGCATGGTAGTGCAGCAGGGGTCACAGCTCCTGCCACTTGCCAGCCCGGTGGGTTTAGTTGCCCATCAGGGAAACAAAACGGCATTAAGTGACGTTTGCAATTCGTTTTGCGGTGCCTTGCCCGAAGAGCTCGGCACCTCTGCGCAGCTCCTACCCTACTGCCAGCACGGCAGAAGTGGTTTCCAGTTGCAGCTAATTACTGTGCAAAGCAATGAGCCTGCTGCGATTGTCAGCTGAATGACACGAGTGCGCTCAACGGCAGCTCAGCTCTTTTTGGCCCCTGGGGAGATGTCCTGCCCAGGCCTCTCGCCCTGAGATTGCACCAAAGCACGTAGCTGCTCGGGCTGCGGCTCAGGCAGGGCTGGGAGATGGGCTCTGCGCTGGTGAGCAGCTGGGAGAGCGGGGAAGGAGAGGTGTCTGCGGGTTAAAAGGATGTCACGTTATTGCAGACATGACTGCTGAGCTCCCCAGAGCAGCCACAGGGTTAATAGAATAAACCAATGGAATTTGTAAAACTTTCCTGAGCACCCAAAAGATCAGGTTTTGCTTTGTGTTTGGCAGTAGAAGCAAATACTGTTCCACTTTCCCCTGACCTGGCCATTAGGATCTTAGTGAGGACTATTTTTGAATCCCAAGAGGTTTTTTATACCCGGGCAAAGCTCCATGGGGTAAGGCACGCTGCACGCAGCCCAGGCTCCCCGCGCGCTCGGTGGCTCCCGAGCCCTGCGTGTCCTAGTGTTGACAATGCCCCTTCATACAAAATACCCATGGGGGTTGTTCTGCACTTTTATATTGTTGCCAGCTGGGACTGAAGAGGTAAAATTGGGGATACATCTCTGGAAACCTTAATGTCATCCTACATGGACCCATCTTTTGCAGGATCCTCACACAGGAACCGTGTGAAGTGGAGTTAGGGGGGAACAACTGGCTGCAGCAGCTTCAGCTGCAAAGAGATTGT
>NW_009188641.1:12017-13646 GCF_000690835.1 Fulmarus glacialis
GGGCTGCGTCTGGCCGCGGGCTTCAGCTGCTCTTGGGGCAGGGGCCCTCGAAGCAGGGAATGGTGATGCTCTTACCAGTGTGGTGAATGGTGGTGCTCTTACCGGTGTGGTGAATGGTGGTGCTCTTACCGGTGCTGCTGCTTGGCCAGGGCACGGCGTTCTCCCCAGCACCGGGGCGTCCCCAGCTGCTTTTCTTCCCTGTGTTGGGGGAGCAACACCCACTGACCGTGCAGAACCAGCTCTGCTCAGGGGCAGCTCAGCAGTGGATGTCTGTCTCAAATATCTCCAGGAACAACGGCGTCCTGCTGATACCTGTGCAGCACCACCGCCTCCCCCCCAAAGCACAGCCCTCGTTTTCAGGAAATCACCCCTGAGCTTTCCCTCTCCCTGCAGGTGTATTTAGCCGCCCGTAAGCCCAGCGCGGTCGCAGGGGGACGAGGCTCCAGCCCTGCACGGCTCGTGGGGTCAGAGACAGGGGCACAGCGGCCCCTCTCCCCCCCGGGCTGGAGGGATGTTGTCCACTCGGCCCGTCTGAGTGCAAGGAGTTAACAACAATGGGGGGATTTAAAATGGAAGAAGCCTCCTGACAGCCCCCATGTAGGTCTAATAATTTACTATAATTGCTTTTATGGCAGACTGTAAAAATCTAAAATAAGTCTGGGAATTGTCAGAGAAACTCACACGGAGCTGAATTTCTGCATAACCACAGTTTTTTAGGCTCCAGCGCCTTTCCGTGGAAAGCCTCGGTCCCTGGGTCCCTGGGGCGGGCTGGGGACCAGCCCTGCCGAGGGCTTCCCTGTGGGAGAGTCCTTCTGCTTGCACGAGCACAGTTTCGCATCAGCGCTGCTGCCCAAACCCCAAGATGTTCAACAGGCTTCCTCGGTACTGGTGATGGGTGGTTGATTGATGGGGTTACTGATGGCGCTGGACCAGGACATCTCAGGTGGTCCCATCCAACCTGAATGATTCTGTGATCCGAAAGGTCCCCAGTTTGGGTCTGGAGGCTGAAGAGCAGCTCCTCGCCTTGCACCCTCCGGACCATCCTCCCGCTGTCCCCAGCCCCTCCCCGAGGACCAGCATCCCGGGGGATGCAGAGAGGGATTTTGTTTCCCAGGCCCAGGCTCTCCAGTTCCTTCTCCATGGCACAGGGAGAATATCATCTGTCCCCGGAGGGTGACATTAAACACTGAGGTAATTCTGCCTCTGAGAGCTAACCCCGAGCAGTAGTTACTGCAATTACTCTGAGTGCCACCGGATGATACTCGGTAATTACGTGGCTCTTTCATCTGGGGATCTCTGAGCACTTGCTGATCAATTAATTAAACTTTGCAGCAGGCTTTTGCCACAGCGCAGGATGCCGCTGGATCAATAATCCCTCTCCTGAGATGCGGCCGGCCCCGAATGGCGTGGCCACGCCAGCGCGGGGCTCAACCCCGGAGCCGGAGGGCAGGAGAGGGGTGGGGGTGCGGGGGGCTGGGGTGCCCAGGCTCCCTGGGGAAGGTGGAGGACGAGGTCATGAAAAGCTCATGGGTGAGAAGTACCCGAGATAGCGGTCTGAGTCCTGGCTTTTGTCCCAGGAAGGAAGGAAAAAGTTGGGAATTTCCTTGGCTCTTTTGTTCGTTTGTTCTG
>NW_009188641.1:13673-14342 GCF_000690835.1 Fulmarus glacialis
TCCTGATCCTGATCCTGATCCTGATCGCGATCCCACAGCTCCGAGCAGCACCGTGATCACAAATTCATCTCTGAACACCTTGCTGCCTGCAGTCAGCAGGGTGCAGCCCTCGCAGCTCCGGAGGGTCCCTGAGCCACTGCCGGCTCTCCCCCACCCTTCAAAGGCTTCGTTCACTTGCGGACGGGGACGGCTGGGAGAGGGGAAGCGCCGACCGACTCCTCATCATCCTCACAGCCCCGAGACGAGCTGTTCACTTCGAAAGCTTTGGGCACAACATAAACTGCTGCCGTTTGGAGGAGTCCTGGCAGGAGCCTCGCTATTAGCACAGACTGTAAATCTCCTCCTAACGAGGAGCCTGGCTGGGCCCAAGTCCGGATTTATAAATATGAACAAGACGGAAAGCAGCAATTCCCCTCGGGGCACGCAGGAATGGAAACCGCATGTTCTCCTGCCCAGAAACACACCTTGGCATCAGTTACCGCCAGGAGGAGAAAACTCCCCACGCTCAGGGTTTTTTTGATACCTGGGGAAAGTCTTTATTGGTTCCGTGGTATTTGTCTTCCAGACACCCTAATAAAGCACCCCGTCCCAGCAGCCCCAAAGCGGGCGCCGGGGCAGGGGGGGGTTTGCTGGGAGGCTGGGCAGGCTGGGGACGGGGAGGGCGGCGAC
>NW_009188641.1:14360-23445 GCF_000690835.1 Fulmarus glacialis
TCCCCGTGGGCACCCATTGAGGGATGTGTTCGGATGGGGAAGGCAGACGGTCTCTGGCCTGGCCGGGGTGCCCATGCAGGGGCTGAGCCCAGGTGGATCCGGGGGTTTCTGGGGTGTCGGGAGCCAGCCGAGGGCCAGGCGCACTAATAAGCCCACGGAGCTTCTTGCCTCTTACTACAACGACCTTTTCCTCCCAGAGTTGTCCCGTGTTAAGCTAAATGACACGACTGGGGAGTTCTCTCTCTTTAAAAAGATTTTCCATTGCATTGCTGCAATATCAACTTTTCAGAAATGCAAGAGTGAAACCCAAGGTGAAATGGGTGCGGGGGCTGTCCTCCATCAGGGCGTCAAAGCTATGTGACAACTTGGAACTGAATTCAAGCATTTGCAGCCTGTTCCTGTTAGAAGAGCTGCAGGTTGGACCATCCCTATCCCAACTCATTGCTGAAAATCACCAGTTGCAGACAGAGAAACGTGCGTGTCCCCCCGGGAGCCCCCACGGCTCAGCCGAGCTGCTCTCGTTCCCCTCCTGCTATGGCCGAAGGAGGTGCGTCGCGTCTCAGCCTGACATCCTTTTCCTGGCTGCCTCAGCGGACGCGTTCTCTCCCCTGTGATACCTGGCTAGCAGAGCCGTGGTGCGGTGCCTTCCCGCTGAGCCCCTGTCCCAGGGCTCCCAGCCCCCCTTCCCGACACTGGTGGGAGACGGCGGCACAAGTGCGGGGGGACGGGAAGCAGAGCCGTGTCGGGGGGCTGGGCTGGAAGCAGGACAGGTTTCGCTCGCCCTGGTACAGTGCCCTACGCACTTGGCTGTCCTTCCTTCCAGGCAACCTTTCAGCCCAGATGGAGAGCGCCATAAGGAGTTTGTTTCCTTCCCAAAACACACGACACATTCTCTGCCTGTCTAACAAGGTGTCTGCGCAGGGCTGCGCTACGCGGTGCAAGGCACAATGGCAGGAATCATTCATGCTCCTTCCCTCAGATGCTGCAGTGGGGAGCGATGGGGAGCTTTCTGCCCCCACATGCCTCGTGTCCAGCTGCAGCAGAACCGCATGCCGTGTCTTGTACTCAGGGACATTTTGTGGGTGCGTGGCATGCTGTGCCCAGAAGGCACCATGCATCTGCCCCGCAGCAGACGCGGTGCCATCCTGCGCAGAGCGTGCAGGGGATAACAGCTACACCAGCGTTAGCCCCGGGGCTGGTGCAGACATGCACGGCGAAGGGCTGTCAGGAAACGGCAGCGGGGCCGGGCTGTGACTGCCTGAGCTCCCCTGCGGGGTGGCCGCCGCCTGACCACCCTCTCCTTGGCACCGGCGCAGCACGGAGGAGGCTTCGGAGCTGAGGGGCAGGTCCTGGCAGCCCGGCTGGGGATGCTCACCTCCACCTGGGGCTCGTTACTGAGATCCATTAAAAAGGGCTTGGGCTGCCCCTCCCAGGAGGCTGCTGGTGTGGGGGGGCTGAGCCTGGAGGATGGCTGGGCTGATGCTGTGCAAACGGTGCGTAGCTGTGGGCTAGCAGGGCTGGCTTGCAAGAGGGTTTCTCGGTAGCCCAGCTCAGGGGTTGGTATCCTGCACGTGTCCTGGTGTTGGGTGCCAAAGCCCAGCTCTCTGCAGGTGGGTGGGGGGTGAAGGAGAGCTTCGTCAGCACAGCTGGGCTTCCCACCCCGCTTTGCAGCAATACCCTCATGTGCTTGCTGGAGTCTCTGCTCCCCCGGTGGGTAGGTGGGTGAGGGAGGGAGTGTGGCACCCCAGGGACAGGGTGGCAGGGTGGGAGCTCTGGCTGCCTCCCCCATGCACTGCCTGTATGAGGGCTGAGTATGGGTGGGGAAGGGTCCTGGAACAAACTCGGGGTGCCCAGGCCTGGCTGCTCCCCCCGCTGTAATCAGCACCCAGGGCAGTGCGGGACCATCCTTAGCAAGTGCTTGGCTTCCCACGGAGGCACGGTAGGCTTACGCCAGGCTGGGGCTCCCCAGGGCCGGGGTCTGCATGGGGTGCTCTCCTGCCCAGCCCCGACCTGTAAGGTTTCAGTTTGGTGCTGTCTCCCTGGGGCGATCCCTCCCCAGAGGCATGTCTGCAAATGGCTTGTTATAAAACCCAGCTGCAAATGTCTTAAACCTCTCTTTTATTTCTAAAAATAGCTCTGCTCGGCCCTCGTGAGGTTCAGCTCTCGTGGCTTCCATCTTCTCCCTGCGGCGGGTGCGACAGGAGCTGGAGGATCGCTCGCCGCCTGCCCGTGGCCCGGCTGGTTCCTGCTGCTCTCACCAGCCCAGGGAAGGTGAGGCAGTGCCTTTCCAAGGTCAGATTCATCCCATGGGAGAAATGCTTGGTTTTGAGGGGGGGGATGGTTTCTTATCCCAACTACCTGCTCATTGCATCCCTGTGCAAATGGACTGATTTGAGAACCAGCAAAAGGCTAGTGAAGGCTCAGGAGAGAAGCAGCACTGTTTAAGCCCCCGCCATAAAAGCAAAGTTTTGCACTGACATCTTTAATATGTTTGTACCTCTTGCTGTGCCAGAGCCTGTGTGCTGCCCCGGGCTTGCTCAGGGCTCAGTGATGATTGCACGCGATGTCCGTGGTGAATGCAAAGCACGCGTGTGGCTCCGACACTGCCCAGAGTCGTTTGTCTTTCCGCCTGTGTGCCGAGGTCGTCCCAAAGTGCATCTCTGCGTGCCCCGGAGCGGGTGCTGCAAGCTGCTCTCTCGGTAGAAGCCCAAGGGATTGGGATGGGGAAGAGGGTCTGAGCGCAGCGGCGGCAGGCGCGGGGAGGGGGCGGCTGTGGGGATGCCCGGGCACTGGGGGAGCTGGTGCCAGTGGAGGGATGGAGAAAGGAGCCGCCAGCCGGGATTTCTTCAGTGCTTAAAAGCCAACTTCATTCTCTGCTATGAAACACAGCCATGATTTTTGCTTTACAAGTGTGATTGCTTATAACAGCATGAAATTACAGCCAGAACTGATCAGCCTGGCAGCAGATGAGGGAAGCTGCCAAGTGTGGCAGTGCGTTATTAACAGGGGGATCAGAAGGAGGGAGGCTGGCAGCCCCCAGACAGGCCGGCTCCAGGATGAGCCGCCCTGCCAGGCTACCCCGGAGGGACGGTGGTGGTGCTCCCGGGGCGGTGGCTCCGCTCGCTGCTGCAGGATTAGACCTGGCAGTGATGGAGATGGGGGCGTGGGCAGAGAGGATTAGGCAAGATGTGCATTCAGAGAGGCTCAAATTTGGAATAAGCATGTGGCCTGCCCAGTCCAAAGCATCCTCAGTCTCTCATTTTGGGGGACTCCAGCTCTGCATGCCCTGGTTGTAACAATTTTGTGTTAATTAGCATTGTCCCCTCAGTGGTGCTGGTGCATGCCCTTGCCCCAGGCTGAAAGATGCTTCCATGCAACCTCCTCTCAGGCTCTCAAACTCTTATTTTGAGCAAGTAATGAATTACCTCAGCAACTCAGGCCCTCAGATGAGCCATGCAGCTGCTGGGGGCTTTGCAAGGGGGTGTGAGGGGGACAGTCAGAGAAGCCCCTTCCAGCCCCATGGTGTTGGGACCTGCCCCTCCAATTCTGGCTATGGCCCGTAGCCAGGGACAATCACAAATTGATCTGGCTTCTGCTGACATCCACCAGGAAAACTGTGGGCCTGGGGATGAAGTCATTGCCGTTTCAAGTAAAGTGCTAATTCTGTGAGAGTTAGATGTAATCACCATTTCCATAATTACCTGGGGAGGGGGAGCTGTAAGCCTGTGATGTAAAGCTATGCATAGAGGCACAGGTCAGACGCCTGCGAACCCAGAAGGGCAGAGCTTGAATGCGTGCACGTATGGATGTATGTATACTGTGTGTGTGAGCAGAGAGACCCTCACAAGTGTCCCTATCACATATGGACTCGTGCGATGTGTCACAGGGCCCGGCCCTGGCAGGCTGTGTTGGGCTGCATGCACATGAGGGTGTGATGGGGCGATCACTGGGCACGATGACGCACAGCCCGAGTCATGGAGCCCTTCCCCAGCTGCATGCATGGCTTCCTGGGTCTGAGAATGATGAGAGGATGAGCTGTATAAGCCTTCACACCTGGAGCCAAGGGCTTGAGCGTGTAACACCAATAATGTAACGTCTGTAACCATGGACAGTGATTATTCTCGTATGGTTCTCCAAAAATTAAGACTTTTTGTAAAGCCTTTGCATTTGCTTCCTTTTCTGTACATGTGGTGGCAGATTTGTGCAGTGTACATGCCCCTACTTAGTGCCGTCTCTGTTCTGTGCCTGCAAAGCCCTCCGTGATCATCAAATGCTCCCCTGTGCGTAGGAGCCCACGTATGACGCTCTCCAACATCCTCGAAGAGCCCTTCTGCCCAAGGCAGGGGCTGCCTCTCGGATTAGCTCCAGGGTCCCATTCCCCTTCTTCCGTGGCCAATAAAAGCCCCGATGGCACGAGGGGGCTGACGGGGAGGGCAGGGCACAGGGGATCACTGCCCTGGACGCCTTCAGCTCTGGGCCGGCACGGGGGGGGCTGCACACCTCTGCCCCGCTGCCGGCTCCTGGTGGGGCCTCTCCTGCTCTCCCTCTTGGAGAGCTCCTCTTCTGCAAAGGCGGCTGCGTGCCCCAGCGCCTTGAGGAACATCTCGGTGGCCATTGCCAAGCCTGGCTGTCGGCAAAAGGGGCTGCACAGGACCCCCGAACCTCAAGGAACGTGCTGGCTCGATGCGGTCCATCGCTCTGCCCTGCAGCTGGTGGGGACGGGCTGTTCGGTGCAGTATGGCCGTGCGGGCTGGTCCTGCCGTCGCCTGGACTGGGATGTGCTGGGGCACTACCAATGGTGTGGGGGCTGGAGGAGGTCAGGGCTCTGGTTTCTTGTGCAATGCCAGCCGTGCTGCACAACTGCTTAACCTGCTTTTACAAGCAAGGGCTGGCCCCAGGGCGAGCAGGAGCCAAGGCTGCTCCTGCACTCTGCAAAACTCATTGAACAAATCTCTTTGGGCATTGCTGAGCCTGCGCTTCAAGGATGTTATGGAGCGATGCTTCTGTGCTGTCACAAATTGCTATTCACACATGAACTTGCAATGGTGTGTGGTCCCTGTGGCTGTTGTCTTCAGGACGCGGTGCCAGGCTCCACACCGGAGAACTGTGTTGCTACCAACGCCGCTCTGTGCAAGCTTCCTCTCAGCTCACTGCCGTGTCCAACAGCTCCTTAAAAACCAGCCATTCCTGGCATTTTCTCACTTTCATAAGCTCTTTTCCACTCTGAAAAAAAGGTCTCAATTTACTCATCACTGCTCTAATTCCATTTGCAAACTGTGGGTATTGATCAGAGGTGGGTTTGTCAGACCCAGGAAGGATTCCTGGTGGAACGAATGGTGGTTTCCAGCAGAAATGCCTGCGTGTGCCGGGTGGGATTGATTTCATGGTGCAGAAGCCACCCGTCAGGCAGCCCCTGCCTGCCCTCCTGCAGTGCGCAGCACTGTGGAAAATGCACTTATTTGCATATTAGACCGATTCTTTGCTGTTCAAGCCTTCCAGGTATTTCTGGTCCCTCCCCATCTTGCCATCTGCTTTCATCCTCTTTCATCCCACTGTCCTTGTGCCTTCCCATTTCTGAGCTGCTCTGCTTCCCTTCCCCCGGTGTTTTTCAAGACAGAAAATAAACAAGCTGAGGGATGGCACAGGGCTGGTACCACTGCGGGGCTGGGGGATCATTTACCGAGAGACTGCACTGTGTCAGCCTGACCTTTTCAGTATGCAGCCTTGAACGGCCCTGGCAGAGGCTGCTTTTCACTGCATGCAGCTTTCCCTGCGCCGCAGCGCTGGCACAGCCGGAAAAGTGGCCCATCCCGGGGTCTGGATTAATAGTCTCTGCTCAGAAAGGCTTGAGCACCATGGCATAGCAGCAGATGCCTTTCTGGGACCAGCCATGCCGTTGGTGGGATGAGGCACTGTGCTGCACCCCAAATCGCAGGGGTGAGGGGCTCGGGGGGCTCAGTGCAATGCTGCTCTGGGAAGCAGTCGGTGCCTCTGCCTTTGCCTTCAGACACTGACGGATGCCTGTGACTGATGACTGAGTCTTTCACCCTGAACCATGCTGATAGCTTAAAAAAACCCCAGTGATGGATAGTCTCATTAAACAGGGGTGCACTGCGAGGGAAAGGAGCAAATGACTTACTGCCTTTGCTGGCAGCGCGAGGCACGGTTCATTCCTCCTTCCCCAAAGCCAGGGGAAGCTGCAGGCATTGAACACGCCTGCTACAGAGCTTGCAGCCGCCGCTGGCCTCCGTGCACGTGGGGTCCCCGGGGCACCAGGAGGAGATGCCAGGCTGGGGTGCAGCGCAGGGCTTGGAGGTGCCTGTTGCAGGCAGGTCGCTGTCTCACTGCAGCTGAGAGCAGTGCTTCATTTCCAGCTCTGATGCCCAGCAGGAACTGGTGAGATGATCCAAAGCAGGACTGTCCCAGCTGATCCATGACCGTGCTTACAAGGCGAGTAAAAAGACTTTACTAGGGCAGTGGCGCGTTGGAAACACAAGCCAGTGCTGCCTTCCCAGCCTCCCGCGATGCAAAACAGCTTCAGTGCGTGCAGGTGGCATCTGGGCTCGGTGGCTGTATATCCACTCACCAGCTGGCCATGCAATGCATGCTGGCCACGGCTGCTGCTGCAGACCCACCCGCCGCAGGAGTCTGTGCTGCACGGGGGCTGTCGCGGGGCTGGCAGCGTGCCTGCAGCCAGGGATGACACCTCATTATGCTGGAGAGCCATCTCTGCGCTCAAACACTCATGGTTATTTCATACCCATGTGCTCACAGTGTGGATATCTGACAAGGTGATGATCCAATACATGAGTGGGAGGTATTTTGATTTTTCTTTCTGGGATCATGTTTCTTTTCTTGGCACGCTTCAAGGATTTCTGTTGTAGGGGTGTAGGGGATGAGCAGGCTGTCCCCAGGGGTGCCTGGATGCAGGTTTCGGCAGTGGATTGGGGCACACCCTGCCTCTGCCGGGGGCTACAGAGACTCGGTTCGAGCAGCCCCTGAAGATTGACTCTGCCCTTCGTCACTGCTGGGCTTTCGCCTGCCCGTCTGGGATGCTCTGGGGCTCTTGGCCTTGGTGGACCAGAGACACCATTTTGATTTGCTCAAGTTTGCTTGGCCTTGAAAGAAGAAGTTAAAAGGAAAGTGAGACTTGAGCAGGGAAAGTTTCTTGACTGTGTTAGAAGGAAGATTTTCAGTCTCCAGCTGGCTGTGGGATCAAGGACTGCATTAGTATTGACCTCGGGTATGGCGAGCAGCAGAAGTTTCCTAACTCAGCACAAGGCCACGCTTGACTCTAAATCTCACCTAACACTGTGTGCATCGGTAGCACCTGCCTTGCAGGAGTATTTAGAGCTTGATTAATCAATGTCTGCAAAAATGCATTTGTACCCAGAGATGAACAATGTTCCATCAGTATGAAGCGCTATTATGGTTGTTAATTGTGCATCATGCACAAATGTGGCATCCGTGATCATCTTGTGCAAAACAAATGTTCTGCTGAGCAGGATCCCAGCTCTGGTCTTGGGGAGGGACTGAGAGATCCTGCCTCTGAGCTGGGGAAAATGAAGCTCCCCTGGCCCCTGGGGCCGGGCAGCAGGCTTTGTGCATGGGGGAAAGCAGCAGGGAGGGAGCACCGGTGGCTCCCTGGGGAGGGGTGACTGCAGCAGCGTGGCAGGAGCGCTGTGCAGGGCAGGGGAAAGGCTGGCGTGTGCAGCAACCCCGGTGCAGAGCAGCTCTGACCAGTTCATCGCTGCGTTTCCCAGTTCTCTGCAGCTGCAAGGTCCTTACGCTGCAGCTCTGCCCCAGCACCGCAGCTCAGCCCTGTGTTGGGATTAAGTCAGAACAGCAGCCGGTTGTAAAATCTTGTGCCACTTGCGGGAATGAATTATCCAGGAAAAATGCAGGCTCTTCCCCTCTGTGGGCTCCCAAACTGCTTTGGCTTTGATATGCTTTTTCTGCAAGTGAGCAGAGCCAAAGCGAACATGAAATCAGCACCATCTTCCCCCAGGAGTTCTTTCTCTTTAGGCTTCACTTGGTGTTATAATCATCCAATCAATCTCAGGAGGCTCCAAATACTTATTAATTAATGCAATGATTGGGTGATTTGGCCATCATTGCAGCTGTCTTTCACAGGAATAAAGAAAAGCATACTCCTTTCTTATTTTTTCTAGTGCCTGGCTTTCTGACGGCATGCCGCTCCTCCAGCGCAGAACACAATGTAAAAGCAGGGTGACTCACAGTCAAGGATTTGTATTCAATATCAGTTCAGATTACATTAGCTTTGCCTAATGCCTTAGCAATAAAGTGCCTCTTCATTGTATAGCTGCAATTTATTTCAGCTCCTGGGTTGGTACGGAACGAACATCAGTCATGCTGCAACACGTGTGCCCTGCGACGGGAGCAAGCGGTGGATGTTTGCTGGTCTCGGAGGCGGGGGAGGACGGAGCCTGGGCACTGCCTGCCGTGCTGCCTCGCCTCCCGCTCCCGGCAGGAGCTCCGTGCCGGCCGCTGCCCGGCATGCTCTGATGGCAGATGGGCTCTTTAACAAGGGCAGTTTTTAAAGCCATCACTTAAAAGCCAGGACAGAGATGTCTGTGGCAGAGACTGGCCAGGCAGTGTCACAGCGGGGATGCACTGGTGGCAAGACCCCTCGTTATCCATTTGTACAGCTGTAAAACCTGCCCAGGGCTGCAGGCTGGCCTGCCATCGCAAAGGGGAGACCAGCTGAAAGCGGTGGCCGGTTCCCCAGCGAGGTCTGTTACTCCAGCTCAGCCCTGCTGCTGGGCGCTTCGCTCCAGGAGCAGTTTCTTTAATCCCCTTGTAACAAGCTGCAGGAGCAGCATTTCAGCCCCTCGCTTGCCCGGGGCCGTGCTCCCTGCGGCGCACGGGCTGCGCCTGCTGCCTCAAAGCAGTGAACAAAGGCTTTCGCTGGGGTTTGAAGCCATCTGAGTCCCCAGAGCCCCCCTCTCCCGCCAGCCCGGCTCGGCTGCGTGGGCTGTGCAGGATCGCGGCAAGGCCCCGAGCCCACGGCGTTCAGGTCACTTCCCTGCTGCAAACGCTGTTCCCTTGCCTTGGCTCGGGGGGG
>NW_009188641.1:23503-30338 GCF_000690835.1 Fulmarus glacialis
AAAAAAAGCAGCCCAGACTGCTGAAAGCACAGTTAATTCTGTGATTCTGCACTGGCTGCAGATGCTTGGCAAAGGTTTCTTGTGCTGGGGCTTTGGCAGCTCAGCACCGCCGGCAGAGCCCAGAGCAAGGGCGAGGGGACAGCCAGGATTTCTTTTTTTAGTGGGGATGCAAACGTCTAGGAAAATGGAGCATTTTCCTTTGATGCCCTTGTGGGAACTGCTGAAAGCACAGTTAATTCTGTGATTCTGCACTGGCTGCAGATGCTTGGCAAAGGTTTCTTGTGCTGGGGCTTTGGCAGCTCAGCACCGCCGGCAGAGCCCAGAGCAAGGGCGAGGGGACAGCCAGGATTTCTTTTTTTAGTGGGGATGCAAACGTCTAGGAAAATGGAGCATTTTCCTTTGATGCCCTTGTGGGAACCCATGATGATTCACATGGGCAGCAGTGAGTAGGAGTCTTATCTTTATTTACCTGATGACTTCTTGATGCTGGCATGGAACACCCCCGAGGAGGAGGAGCAGGTCCACAAAGACCCTCCTGGAGCACTTCCACAAGGACCTGGCTCTGGTGAGAGGAGGGCTGAGCGAGTCGTCAATGATTTACGAACCTGCCCTGTGCAGGGCAGAGGTCCCCAGCCTGCCTCGCGCGGAGGCACCGGTCAAAGGAGGAAACTGGCCTCTGCCTCGCTCAAAGAAACTGGCAGAGATCTTCCTTATTGCCGAAGAAACACCCCCTGAACGTCCTCCTGTGGTGTGGTAGGTGTTGTGTGGTCCCATCTTGTTTGTTTTTCACCCAGCCAGGAGGCAGGAGTGATGCACAGCGCAAGTAGCAAGCCATGAGTAATCCCAGCTGAGCTCTCTGCGGGCCGCCCCTGACCTGGAAATCATCCACGGCCGCCGGCTGGTGAATGGCCACCCGAACGGGGAGCCCGCTGCTGAGCTGGGGTGACACAGAATCCCACACAATATGGAGATGAAGAGCACGACTGGGCTGGGCTGGGGTCATTAAGGCCAGCACTAGCTGAGCAATGCAGCCTCTGTTAATTAGCCCATGCAGTCCTAACAGCGCGGTGCTGGTGCTAACCGTGTCCCTGGGGGCTGGGTCCCTGGGACAGACTGCTGGTGTCAGCAGGCAGGGAACAGAGCTGGCCTGCTCGCACACTGCGCTGAGCGGGCAATGACCCTGCAGTTGGCTGGAGACATCATTAGGGGTGACATATAATTGCTGAGTACACCTCTGGCTTGCAACCCCGTGATTGCAAGCAAGGCTGGATTAGTGCCGGCGCTGCAGCAGCAGCCAGCACGTGCCCGGCCCGGGATGGGGGTGCTCCTCACTGGTCTGCTCTGGTTGCCAAGCCAGAGCCTTGGGGGATGCACTTTCTCCCCCCACGCATCTCTGCCTTCCCTCGGAGGGTGTCTCGGCCATCCCTCGCACGCCGGTGTGTGCTGATGGGGCAGCCGTGCCGGCAGCCACGGGGAGAGCAGGGCAGGGAATTCCCTGGTGCTTCCCGGGCTGTCTTTGCTGACGGGAGCGGGGATCCCTGAGCAGCAGCACTGCCCTGATCTCCCTGCAAGTGCAGCATTACTCCCGCTAAGAAGCTTAACCCATGGGGCCCGATGCTAAACCTATTAGCGCTGGCCCTGGCCCGGGAGCCGAGCGGCTTGCTGCCGAGGGTGCTGAGGGCACTTCTGTGGGATTAAGAAACAGCTCGAGCTCTCGGACATGGTTGCCTTCCTGCAAGGTTTGGGTGCTGCTGGAAAGGAGCTCAAGAGCCACATTTGCTGGGACCACTGGCGAGCTGGTGTCCCGCGGGAGCAGGGGGATCTGGGTTACTTGGTAAATTAACTGCCATCCAAGAAAAAATACGTTTTAATGCAATTCAAGGCGATGTTGCAATCTAGAGACAGAAAATATAGGCCATGCTTGCAAACTGGGAGGCTGCGTCCCAGAAAACATCAAATGTGAAAATAATTTAGAGGCTGTAGGAAAAAAGCAACTCAACAGGCACTCTTAGAGCTGCACTTCGTGATACACTTCTGACGCTCGCTCTGTGCTGGAGCAAACCGCCCCCGTGGCTGGAGCAAACAGCCCCGGTGTGTGGTCAGGGGTGGTTTTGCCATGGTCCTGCCAGCTTGTGGGACCAAGGGGAATGTTCCAGGCAGGTCTGGGAGCTGTGGTTAGTTAAAGAGGGGTTTGGCCAAATGGGAGAGGGTGAATAAAAGAGGTAGGAAAATTCTTTGAGGTCTGGAAAAATGCCTCTGAGAGGCGAGGGGGAGCGCGGTCCATGTGGTTTAGCAAAAAGAGGATCCAGAGGTGCCTTGAATCCACTGTGCAAAAACCTTCCCCGGGATAAAGCGGGCTCTGAAAGGGCCCTTTAATCTAACAGGGAAAGCGTGACAAGAACTAATGACTGGGAGCCAGAGCCAGACACGTTTAAATCAGAACAAAGGACACATTTCTAATAGTGAGGATAATTAACCACTGGAACAAATTATCAAGGGGAAGTGGTGCTTTCTCCATCTCTTGAAGTTTTCAAATTAAGACAGGATGTTTTTTCCGAGACGAAGCTTTAGTTGAACACAAATGACTGGGCTCCGTCCAGCAGTGACTGGAGGAATTTAATTGCCCATGCTCGAAGGTCAGCCCAGACCCTGCGGAATCCCTCTGGCCTTACAATCAGCATAACCACGTTTTGATGAGACTGGTGGAAGCTTTAAGGCAAAGCAAGGTTCAAGTCACCGCCGTGGGCTGGGGGAGAGGAGGCGTTTCCCAGCGCTGTGCCCGTCCCCAGCGAAGCCGGGACTGCTGGTCCTGCCAGTGTCCCTGCTTTTCCACTTGCCACCCACGGGGCATTTCCTTTGCCTTTTGTAAAATGGTGCCCTGTACAAAATGTGAAGTTAGAGAGCGGTCTGGATGCGGCCCCAGGGTGTCTGCCCTGTGTGATGGGGCTGCAGCTCCCTGGTGCAAAACCACCCTGGAAGTGGAGCCCCGTCCAAGCTGGGACTCTCCTTGCAGGACTCTGTATATATCCATCTATCTATCTATCTATATATAGATATATATGCAACCTGATGAGCAGCTGCTCCTCGGCCATGGGACAGTCCTCCAGCAGTGCCGGCAGCTGGGGGGGTGCAGGCAGGGGCTGGCAGCGTGTGGGAGCCCAGGGAGGTTGCGGGATGCTTCTGGCAGGGGCTGCTGCAGCACAGTTGCAGAGGCCGTGCCCGATGCAAAGTCACCCCTGCGTGTGTTTGGGGTCAGACAGCTTAGCCCTTCCCGTGAGCTGGGGCTGATCTGGGCAGGGAAGTCAATCAGAGCCACTCCGTCAAGCTATGGTCCTGTAATTACTCCGTGATTAAATAAAAAAGTAATTCCTTCAACACCTCCGCACTCCTGCTTTATTGCAGGAGAGCCCACACAAGGAATTAATGTTTAAATAATGGCTTTCCTCCCCAGGAGCAGGCTCCAAAATAGGCAGGAATATATTAATGCTCTGTCCTATGTATGGGAACGAGCAGCTCCTTGCTGTGGGGCTGGGGTGGGGCCGCGGTGCAGCCTTCACCGGGAGTTTCCCGGTGATCTGTATCTCCGTGTCTTCTGCTTTCTCTGGACACAGCCAAGGGGTCCCCGCAGGCAGAGCACAGGGGTGCAGCCCTCCAAACCACCGCCCAGGCACCGCTACACCTCTGCGCTGGGCTGTCAGCCGGTGCAAGGTGCCTTCCTCGGCACGATGCCAGTTCACGCCGGCTTGGAAACTGCCCGGTAATTTTTTCAGTTCAGATGTAAGTTTTATGACTAGAGGAGTGCAGAGAATTTCAGCCGCTAGCTGCACTGATTTTCTAAGTTGTCCATCTTTTTATATCAGCAGATGCCAGCTGAGCGTACCTTGTGAAGAATAGTCTCTCCCTGCAAATGGCTATGCCGGTTTCAACCTCTTTATTAAAGCGAGTGAGAAAAGCCCCTGATAAGCGGGACTAGCCATTTCCCTGAGTTCCCAATCTCCTTGGTTACGGTAACTGCACACAACAGGCGATACAAATGCGGTTTCGGAGACCAGGCTGTTAGCAGCAGCTCCTTAGCTGGAGAGTTGAACCCCAGATTTGAGAGATTCCCCTTCTCGCTTGTACCACTGCGCAGGGACCCCGGGGGTTGGTGACAGCGCTGGAAGGACGTGCTGCAGAGGAGGGCATCGTGCAGGTGCCCACACTCCTTTTGCAGGGGTGGCTGAGCACCACAGTCGGAGCGGAGCCGGTGGACTCGGTGCAATTCCGGTTACCACCGGCTGCCTTGCAGGGTGCTGCACGGGGTCGGTTTTCGGTCGACCTCGGCCGTGTCAGGGAAGAGGATCGCTTTGGACAAACGCAGTTCTCTTTGCACGTCTCTGCAGAGTCTGCTCTTTTGTGGCCACGGCAGGAAAGCTGCGATGGGCTGTGGGCTCAACCCTTCCCATGGGGTGGGAGCTGCACGTCTGGCAGTGTCCGTGCGGCACCGCTGGAGATGCTCCCGCAAAGCCCCTGCACCCCAATGTGAGAATTTGGTTTGAACTGATCTCGTCCATCCTTGCTGTTCCTGAAGCCAGACTGGGCTTTGCCCAGAGACCACCGGTCTCCCGTGCCTTTTCGGCTGCATCCCTGTGCCATGCACAGGCTGCAGGCAGTACTTGCTGCGAGGCGAGATTTAGGAATCTGTTAAGATTTCACAGAATTTGTGTGTTTAATGTCTGTTAAAAGTGATTTTGTTTATTTTTACTGTTGGAGTTATTGACAGCAATCCCCAGCCTAAAGCCAAGGCCAGGAGATAGTGTGGGAGAGGGATCCGATGAGTGTGTGAAGCCAGAAACTCTGGGCTGCAGCTGGGAAGGGCAGTGACTTGCGCAGGACGTCTCAGCTGCCTCCCCAGAAGGGAGGGGAGTTTTCCCCCAGCAAAACCCACTCTGATTTCCAGGAGCCAGGCACAGACCCCTTACCCCTGGGCTGGGGCAGGGAGAGGAGCTGCAGCCACCGCATTGGCACGCACCGGGAGGGCTTTCAGTGCAGAAACCCAAAGCTGGCGGCTCCTTCCCCGCAGCTTTACTGCTGGGCAGGGATTTAGACTAAGCCCAGCAGCGGAAAGAGCCAAAAGTTGTCCTGTAACAAGTTTTCTAAGGCCTCGAGAGCAGCAGGAGGACCTGGGACCGGCAAAGTCAAAGTGGTCACCTCTGCCCAGCTGCTGCTAATGCTCCTAATCTGCCTGAAATCCCCGGGGATTTGCTCGCTGGGCTGAGGGCAACAGCCCGTGTCGTGCCCTGCGCGGTGGGGGTACCACCACCCCTGCAAGCAGCGGGTGGGGGAGCCTGGCCGAGGGCTGCCGGGTCCCCCCAGCAATCGCTCATCGTCACCGCGCCGTGGCACTGCACCGAGGGTAGGAGGCCACAGCTGCCGGGGGATTGCTCTGCGTGTTTTTCAGTTAATCTCTATAAAAGTGAAAGCCAGAACTTCTCCCCGCCCTCCCGCGTGCTCTCTTGCTACTGTAATTTAGCAGTATTAGCAGCAGTTATGAAATTGGCTCTGGGATGCAGAAGCGCAGCCTGAGCAGCTCCCGCAGCGCCTGCACGGGGATCTCTCCGGAGCTGGGATCTGTCGGCTGTGCCCCCTGGGACCATCCCTGCGACCGTGCCTGTCCCACAGCCCTGCCCCGGCAGGGACGAACCCCGATCTGGGAGGCTCAGCACAGCCCGAGGGGCAGGTCGGGGCATTTGGGGCATTTCCAGGCAGGAGGTGATGAAGTCCTGTGCAAGGTGTCCAGGGCTTCTGCTGTCAGATGGCTAAAGGAAGAAGAGGAGGTTTCTGGCAGGAACCCCCCTGGTAGCATCGCTGCAGGGCTGGGCAGAAGCAGTTCCTCCAGCGTTAATGGCCCCGTCCTTGCCATGGAGCCGGCAGCAGCATGCACCGTGGATGCACGAGCCTGGGCTGCAGCGGAGCTCGCTGGCTCCATCCTCCTGCCCTGCTCCCAGAGAACATCCACTCCGTGCCCCATATTTCCACTTGCCACACTAATTATAATCACCGCATAATTCCTGAGCAACCTCCCCGCTGTGCTGTATTATTCATCGGGAAGCAGACAGGCTAGCGCAGCCCAGACAAGCTGCTCCAAGGTATTAACAAGACAAAGGATTAATTGGCTGTTGGGAGCTGCCAAACAGAGGATGCGCTGCCCGTTATACCTGGCGTGGGACTACACCCACCGGCACAGGACTCAATTTGCCTCAGCCCTCGCCCAGCACCTCCTGTGAAGCAGGAGGGTGCTGCTCCGAGCTCCGGGGCACCGGGGAGGTGTAGGTGTAGTGCTGCTATCGAGGAGATGCAGCTCCAGGACCGCGCTGTGCTGATGCTCTATAAGCTTTCTCAAGTCCTGCATCCCCCCGAGGCTGTGCAGGGCTGAGCATGGCCTTGCTGCAGCATCCTCGGTGCCTGAACCAGCAGCTCCTTGCCCCTTGCCATGTTTCCTTGGTGCAGCCATGGCAGTGCCTTCCAGCTGAGAAATGAGTGCCTGTCCCGGGGACCCCAGCTTCTTCCCCAAAACAGCCCCTACAAGAGGGCAGCAGGCCAGGCTGGTGCAAAATGTAAAATAAAAGGTGCTCAGAAGCCTTTCTCACCCTCCAACCCGGCGCTGGGTGCAGGGCGCGTCCCGGGACTGCGCCGGGAGCAGCAGGGTGCCAGCAGAGCCGGGGGACAGTGGCAGGTGACCATCGGCCCCCTTCGTTAGCCGGGTTTGTCACATAGCTGCCATCTCCTGTGATCTGAGTGGCTTAAATACAAGCAGGGGCTCTTTTTCGTGTTGACCCTGCATCCATAATGTGCC
>NW_009188641.1:30428-30893 GCF_000690835.1 Fulmarus glacialis
GGCACAGCCAACCTGTGACAGCCATTAGTAATGCGATCCACTAGCTGGTCAAAGCCTTCTGTAGCTATGGTAATGAACTAACATAATTCACAATTATAATGTCAAATTTAAACCTAGGGCTTGTGCAAAATGATAAAAATATCTCTTTGCTCATGGGATCTCAGTATTATTTGTTTAGCTATATTGGAAGCTAAATGCTCTCACTAACATAAAGTGATCTCTCTGAGATTAAACACTTTTATTCTGTTTATGCACGTTTCACCCCTTTATAGTTTTATTAAAATGCTGGCTGCACTTTCAATTAAGTGAAACCCTTTTGCAATTGTAAGCACATTTCATATGAATAAATAATTTAATTTGCAGGGTGTTTGGGGCTCAAAACCGCAATTGGCGATGTCAATGCAAAGATGCTTGGAGGGTGCAGGGCTGGCAGCCCCCCCGCACCTCCCTTGTGGCAGGGGGGAG
>NW_009188642.1:0-7088 GCF_000690835.1 Fulmarus glacialis
CAGCTGTGTCCCCTCCCAGCTTCTTGTGCCCCCCCAGCCTGCTCGCTGGTGGGGTGGGGTGAGAAACAGAAGAGGCCTTGATGCTGTGTAAGCACTGCTCAGCAGTAAGTAAAACATCCCTGCTTTATCAACACTGTTTTTAGCACAAATCCAAAACACAGCCCCGTACTAGCTACTATGAAGAAAATTAACTCTATACCAGCCAAAACCAGCACACCATGTCACAGCAACAGAGCATCCCCAGCCTGCCAGCCCTCAGAGGGACGCCTCTATCAACAGACAAGAGAACGGCCAGGTCCAACTTATTTTATTGAGATAGAGGGAAAAATAAGTGAGCAGAAAATAGAAAAAAAAAAAGTGTTGCAAAACCTGCACGGAGTTAAAGGTGTGAAAACCTGAAACGTGCTCCCTCCCCTCCATGTCACAGCAACAGAGCATCCCCAGCCTGCCAGCCCTCAGAGGGACGCCTCTATCAACAGACAAGAGAACGGCCAGGTCCAACTTATTTTATTGAGATAGAGGGAAAAATAAGTGAGCAGAAAATAGAAAAAAAAAAAGTGTTGCAAAACCTGCACGGAGTTAAAGGTGTGAAAACCTGAAACGTGCTCCCTCCCCTCCCTCCCCACGTGGGCAAGGCACCCGCTGGATGTCAGCAGCTGGGAGTGGGCAGCTGCATCCCCCCTGGGTGCGCAGGATTCCAGCATCACGTGCCTCATGACACGCGTATTTCTACAGCTGAACAGGAGGAAACCAAGCCTCCCAGACTGGGAGGGTGTGATGCTCACCTCTTGCTAACTGATTACAGCCACTCTCCGGGGCACTGTAGCACCTCCATTCCCATCTCCTCCTCTGCTTCCCTCCCACCGAAACGTTTTGTCTTCCTTTCAGAGGGCTGTGAGAGCTCCGATAACTCACAGCCTGGTGGCTGTGGTTTGGGGTGTTTATAAGCACTATAAGAAGCAGAGGCCAACTGAGCAGCTCCCTGACAGGGATGTTTCCAGCCCAATGTACAGCCCAGTGCATTTCAGACCCACATCGAACCTGAGCTGTGGCGTGCCAGGATGGGTCTGAAATTCAGAATGTCTCCAAGGTCTGGTACCTCCAACAGTCGTGGGCCTCCTTGCCAACCTGCTTTTCATCCCTGACCGAGAGGAGGTGCTGGATACGGGGCACCCTTGTGACCACAGCTCTGCTCGCTCTTCCTGACTGCTGATGGGAAGAGCATCCCTGGGCAGAGGGGACTTCTCAGAGGCCTTGGGGGTGGGGGTGCTGCCGGGGGGGCTCTGCTTCTCCTTTGGTTCATATCCATGCTTCTGCATTTCTTTGGTTTCTCTCCAGCTTGTTCTGGTTTAGTCTCTGCATCTTAGGGAGGACTCTTAGGGTTTGTTGGGGATGGACTGAGGGGAAGGGCAGTAGCCCCGTGCCTGTAACTGGACAGCCAGGGGTGGGGCATGGGTTCTCCTCACCCCAAAAGCTCTTCCAGCTTCTGGTGAGTACAACAACAGCAAAAAGAAAGGGGGGAAACTGTCGTGTTTGAGACACCTTTCCAGACTTGGATATTCTTGTCACCCAGCCCTTGCCGTGTCTCCTCCCACCTGGTGGGGTTGGACCGGAGCGTGAATTCGGGAGGGGTGTCCTTGGGCTTTGCCCTGCCTCTCCCCAGTGCCTTACAGCTGGGTGGCTGTCACCTCACAAAGCTCACCCAAGGGGACCATCAGCATGTCCCGCGCAGAGGAGCTGGGCTCGGCTGGCAGGTAGGACTTGTCCCACACCTTCTCTTCCTCTCCCTTTCCCTCGTCCAGGTTAAAGACAAGCTTCAGCTTCTCTGGCTGCATGGAGTTCAGAATGATGACGCCCAGCCCCAGCAGCAGGCACAGCAGCCCTGCAATGCACAGCGTGGGAAGACACGTTAGGACCTCCACCCCGCTGTGTCCCAGCCCCATCCAGACCCAGATCTGGGGTTGGAGGCCAACGGCACGTGGCATCACCCTGGATGTCAAGGGAAGGTGTTATTTCCCTCTCCACGTCTGGACTCTGCCATCAGTTTGGGCTCCCCAGTACAAAAGAGAAGTCAGTGAACTGGGGCAGATGGCCAAGAGAGTTGGGGCTGGAGCCCACCATGTATGGAGAAAGGCTGGAGGAGCTGGGCTTGTTTAGCCTGAAAAAAAGGAGTCTTCAGGGGGACTTAATTGCCATCTTCTGCTACTGAAAAAGAGCCAGTCTCTTCTCGGAGGTGCACAGTGGTAACATGGGAAATTCCGGTTTGATAAAAGGAAATAATTGCTGCCCATGAGTGGAACAGCTGTGGGGCAGGTCCTGAAAGGCAGAGGGGATCTCTAGCCATGGGGACATCCATCACCAGGCTGAACAAGGCTGATGTGGCTTTGAGGTTAGCCCTGCTCTGGGTAAGGGCTGGGAGAGACACCTCTGAGGGTCCTTCCAGGCCAGGTCTTTCCCTGACTCTGCGATTCATTACTTTCATGGCACTCCTCTGGGCACACCTCCACGCAGATAACTTTGGTGATTTGGTTCTCCTGGCTGCTCAGCTCTTTTTCCCCCAGTCTTGATGATGCTATCCTAAATTCTTGTATGTCGTTTCAAAAAAAAAAAAAAAAAGGTTTTCTGTGACCATCCCTTCTGGAGACAGGAGGGATGACGCTCTGTTGGGGCATCACTGAGCATCGTCACTGCAGGGATGGAGAACAAAAGCCTCAGGAGCAAGCTGAGCACTCACCTGTTGTTAATGTCAGCCAAAAGGATCCACCATAATCTGTTTTCAAGGAAGCTGGGCCAAACTGGATGGGGCACTTTGGGGTGTTCCTCGCAGTGAAGAAGAAGAGCAATGAGAAGAGCATCAGCGTGGCAGTGAGCAGAAGCATGTAGCCACCGTAGAGGAGGATGGGCATGGAGAACAACAGGATGGAAATGAGCCATGTGCAGAAGGCCATCCTGCGAAAGGACCACAAAACTGAACAGAAAGCGTCATGCTTGGAGCCTCTTCTTAGGGTCTCCTCTCCACATCCCAGTGGAGGGATACAGCCCTGGGCAACCTGCTCTAGCTGGCCTTGCTTGAGCAGGTGGGCTGGGCAGGCTGATCTAAGGAGGTCCCTTCCAACCCAAAAGATTCTGTAACTGCATGAATGGTGGAGCTGTGGGACAGGTCCTGCAGTGGTGGAGAGGGACCTCCACACCTGGGGACATTCAGTGTTGAACTTCACGAAGCCCCAAGCACCTTGATACGGCTTTGACATCAGCCCTGCTCTGGGACGGGGACTGGAGTAGAAACCTCTGGAGGTCTCTCCAAATTAACTCTTTTTTAACCCAACTGGCTGCCCCCAGGTAGTTCCCACCTGCTCAAAGGGAAAATGGCAACAAGGGAGACCTTTGTTTGGGGAACCACACAACGAGCCGTGCCCACATCTGATTCAGCACCTGGAGTGAGCCCAGCTGCCAGCCCTGCCCTGTGCTTGGGGTTTGGGTTTAGCTCACTGGGGAGGTGAGCTTAACAATTTGTTCTGATTCCAAGAATAATAACGAAAAATAAGTTTACATCAACATCCCTGCCTTGAAATATTCCTTCTCAATAGCAGGAAGGTTTTGGCAGGGCTAATTATTTTTCCTGAAAATAAAAAAGGAGATGTAGGCAGGGACCCGGAGCCTACATCCACAGGGGGAATCCAATGCTCACTCTTCCGTGCAGTGCCTTTCCCACAACCTCTGAGACACGTGGGGATGCTCTGAGACTCCACGATCACAACACACACAAGGGCTCTCAGCTTTACACCACAAGAGAACCTCTGAGCACCCTCTTGACGGCCCCTCCCGCTCCCCACCAGCAAGTCTTATGCCCACTTGGGCATGCAAGAGGAACCCCCCCACAGCTGGTCTTATCGGGGTTCTGCATCTTGCTTGGGAGAGGACCTTGCACCATAAGCCTCACACAGTTGCATCTGCTTTCTTTTAAATGAAGAATAGTTTTTCTCCAACTGCAATTTTGCACATCAGGGCAGAGGACACAGAAGAGGACTCTGGGGAGATGGGCAGGCCAGGAAGCATGAGCATCCCTGGTTCTGCAGAAGGACGGGTGCCAGACACCAGCCAAGGCTTTGGCATGGCTTTACAGGGAAAACAGGGTGGCTCCATCAAGCTCCCTCTGCTCTACCTGGTTCTTTCCACCCTGCCACTGAGCAGAGATAGGGCTGACCTCTTGCTCTAACTTACCACAGTGTGAGGGACGCGTAGTGGCCTGAGATGCGGTACTGCCTGTGCATGCCACAGGGGCTTTGTGCGGTGAACTTCTCCGCCACATAGAGGATGGGGCTGGGCAGCCCTCTCTCCAGGCCTTCCCCATAGCTGTGGTCGTAGTCTGCATCGAAGCTCCAGGCAAAGTGCTCATTGTAGTTGATGGTCTCATTGACCTGATTCACTGGGTTTCCTACCAAATGATGAAGACTAAGGTCCTTTCTCAGCCTTGGAGGCAGATCCAAGACTTCCTGATGTGGGGGCTTGAGGGCCCACAGCCCCAGTACCCAGGTGCCAAACTTGCACCCAATCCCCTCCTGTTGTGATATGCACTCACCCACCAGTGTGACGTTCACCCCTGCCAGGCCAATGTGTAGCCCAATGTCCGCGTTCACTAGGGCACGGCTGAAGGACTTGTAAGACATATTTGCTGTCACCCAGCCAGTCTCCCAATCCCTGGTGAACTGTATGGCTGTGAAGACTTCAAAGGTTAGTCATGGCTTAGTGGCAAGACATCCAGTGCTGAAAGCACCTGCCATGATGGTCACCATGGCCTGAGCATCATCTACCCCATCCCAAGGGCAAGGCCTGGGTTGTGAGCCCCGAGGAACTGAACCCTTGTATGTCCTTCCCCATCATCAACCGTGGCCCGTGACCCCGAGAGCCCCACTTGGGTTGGTTTCTCCCCAGACCCAGCGCAGTCCCTAGCCCTAGAGGCAATGGGGCTGATGTGTGGGCACTGTCTAGGCACTGGTCCTCATCTAAGCACCTGCCAATTTGTCTGAGTCCCCTGGCAGTTGGTGGTGGGCTTTCGGTAACTGGCCTGGAGGTGGTCTGTGCATATGACCGCCAGCCTTCAGAGAGGAGACAGATGGGTGCTTGCACCTCCCACCACTTGCTGGAGCCAGGTCCCAGACACAGATTGTGGTGTCGGTCTTCCCCATAAACTCATCCTGCGGGCTGGACTTGGCGCTTGGCTGCTCTGTTCACCCTCCCTTGCCTTGCTCCTCCATCCCCCGTGTCTTGGTCATCCTTGAGCTTCCCCCCCAGGGCCCTGGTACTCACCTGAGGACCACCACTCCCACGAAGAGGCCCATCACCACCTGGAGGAACCAGAATAGTCGCTGTGAGGGGTGAGCAGAGTGGGGGGACAAGTCTTAGTCAGATGTTGCCGTGGGGACCTCAGCACCAGGCACGTCATTTAGAAATGCCAGCTGGTGAGAAACTGGCCTGTCCCTCCCCTGGGGAGTCACTCCACGGGCTCTGCAGGTGGGTGACACGGGGGGGAGACGTGGCTGGAACATCTCTGCCACGGGGGGGGGAGGCAGCAGGGAGATCTGGGCAGAGCAAGAAGGTCAAAACAGCCCGTTTGGGAAAGCTGTGCCATCCCCTTTCCGGGAAGGAGGATGGAGACACTCCCTTTAATAGTCCTGAGCTGGGATTTCCACACTTACCCAAACCTCATCTGTTTGGACCTGTTGGCAGCTCGCCACAGCTGCAGACAAAAGCAGCAGCCGGGGGTTCGCAGTGCGTCCTCGGGGGGGGAGATGCCTCTCAGCAAAGCCAAGCAGCGACAAGCGCGTGGCATGCGGGCGGTGGGCTCGCTTGGGGTCTGTTGGCCACGCGGAGCCCCGCGAGCAGTGCTGGGGCATACACAGTGCATACCTCCTTCTTTTGTTGGGGTTTTGGGGAAGGTGGAGCGAGGTCTTTGAGCCTCACCCTGTTTTTCCACTCCTGTGAAATTGCTTGGGCTTGCTCAGAGTGAAATCCAGCCAAGCTCAGATCTGGGCGCCTCGTAAATTTCGGATGGTGGAGTTTGGTGTCTCCAGCATGGGGGTACTGGAGCTCACCCCCATGGCTTGCTAGAGGTCCCGGAGTCCTGGCCATGAACCTGTGGGCGTGTTTGCTCCCCAAGTCTGTTTTCGAGGCTGGGAAGGAGGAGGCATGTGGGATGCATAGGGCAGGGACCAGAGGCCTGAGCTCCCCCAGCCCCTCTACTTACCCCCCTGCCCCGGATCCCTGGCAGGATGATGATGAAAGTGGCCAACATGGAGAGGAAGACGGAGACGATGATGGCCCGGGGGGGGGCGACACGCACTGGCACCAGGGTAGAAGGGGAAGGAGCCATTCCACAGCGTCATCCTGCTGCCCGGGAGGGTTGGAAATTGGCAACTAAAGAAACATCAGGGAGAAAATCACCTCCACACTTCCACCCCACCCAGCCTGCTCCGCAGAGCCACCTCCTGCCCACTTGCAAGCACGCTGCTCATCCCGGGAACGGCTGTGCAGGCATCTCCAGTGCCTGCGCACATTGCAGTCCCGCGTCTGGGCGTACACTCAGGCATCTCCCACAGGAGCCCTCCGTCTCCCCAGGGTACATCCCAGAGCAAAGCAGGTTTGGAGACACTGGGGCATCTGCTGCAATGCTCAGATTGTCCCCGAGATGCGACAGCAAGACGTGCACACATCACCAGGCCTCTCGCTCCCCTTCTCTGCCCGTTCTCGACCCCTGGTCTCTTGCCTGTGCTCCCACCCTCCCTGGTTCAGCTCTTTATCAAACAGCCTGGCTCCCGCTTGCGGGTGTTGTGCTTGGGGTACTTGGTGAATCACCGCACAAGCATGGCTGTGCCCGTCGGGCTGCTCCTCGCTGAGCCCCGGATGGAGTAACTCCTCGCGGTCCAAGGAAAGAGGAGTAACCCAGAGGGGACAGAGAAACTGCCTGTCCCTGGCAGCAGGGTGCCCATCACCACCTGCCAACCCTCTGTCCCAGGAGCCGGCTGGAGGCAACGCCGTGCCACGGCGGGCGGAGGGATGCTGCTCGGGAAGCCAGCCATGGGTTTTGCCAC